>NW_007247032.1:257402-283998 GCF_000164805.1 Carlito syrichta | reverse complement strand
ATCCTGAGACTTTGCCAAAGGCCTTTATCAGTGTAAGGAGGCTTTTGACAGATTCTCTTGAGTTTTCAAGGTACACAACCATATCATCTGCAAAAAGAGATAACTTGACTTCCTCTTCCTATTTGGATACTCCTGATTTCCTTCTCTTCTCTGATTACTCTAACCAGGATATCCAATACTACATTGAACAGGAAGGGTGAGAGTGGGCATCCTTGTCTTGTTCCAGTTTTCAGGGGAAATGGTTCCAATTTTTGACCATTTAGGAGTATGCTGCCTGTGGGTTTCTTGTAGATGGCTTTTACTATTTTAAAGTATGTTCCCCATATGCCTGGATGTTCGAGGGTTTTTATCAAGGGGTGCTGGATTTTATCAAAAGTTTTTTCTGCATCTAATGATATGATCATGTGGTTTTTGTTTTGACTCTCTTGATGTACTTAATTACATTTATGGTTTTATGAATGTTGAACCAGTCTTGCATCCCAGGAATGCAGCCTACTTGGTCATGATGGATGATTTTTGAGATGTGTTGTTGAATCGGTTTGCTAGGATCTTGTTGAGAATTTTAGCATCTATGTTCATCAAAGATATTGGCCTGTGTTCTCTTTCTTTGTTGGGTCTTTACCTGGTTTGGGTATCAATGTGATGTTGGCTTCATAAAATGATTTGGGGAGAGTTCCATCTTTCTCAATCACCTGGAATACCTTCAAGAGGATTCGTATTAGTCCCTCTTTAAATGTCTTCTAGAATTCTGCTGGAAAGCCATCTGGTCCAGGGATTTTTTTTTTTTTTGTAGGTACTTTTCTTATTATGTAGTCAATTTCCTTGACTGTTATTGGTCTATTTAGGGGCTCAATTTCTTCTTGTTTCAACCTAGGTAGGTTGTGTGATGATAGAAAGTCCTCCGTTTCCTTAAGGTTTTCAAGTTTGTTTCCATAAAAGTGTACATAGTAGTCTCTAACGATCTTTTCTATTTCTTCAGGGTCAGATGTGGTTTCATCTTTTGTGTTTCTGATTGTGTTTATTTGGGGTGTTTTCCCTTTTTCTTGGACAGTCTAGCTAAGGGATCATTGATCTTGTTTATCCTTTCGAAGAACCAGCTTTTTATTTCATTGATTTTTTTGTGTTATCTTTTTGTCTTCTATGTCCTGGATTTGGGCTTTTATTTTGGTGATCTGGATTCTTCTGCTGAAATTAGGGTTTTTGTGGTCTTGCTTTTCCAGCTTCCTTAGGTGGCTTGTTAGGCTGTTAATTTGTGATCCTTCCATTTTCTTCATGTGCGTTTGTAGGGATAAAAATTCCCCTCTTACTATAGCTTTCATGGCATCCCAGAGATTTTGGTAAGATGTTTCTTCATTTACATTTGTTTCAGGTATTTTTTGATCTCTGTTTTTGTTTCATCATTGACCCAGGACTTGTTTAGCATCATGCTGTTTAGTGTCAATGTCTTTGTGGGTTTTGGGAGGACCTTGTTGGTTGTAATGTTTACTTTTATTCCACTGTGGTCCGAAAAGGTACATGGTAAAATTTCGGTCCTTTTAAATTTGCTAATGCTTGATTTATGGCCAAGTATGTGGTCGATCTTAGAGTACGTTCCATGCAATGATGAGTAGAATGTGTTTTCTGTGGTCTCTGGATGGAGGGTTTTGTAGGTATCAATTAAGTCCATTTGATCAAGAGTCACATTGTGATTTCGGATCTCCTTGCTGATTTTTTTGTCCTGATGAACTATCTAGGGTTGTGAGTGGGGTATTAAATCCCCAACTATTATGATATTGGAGTCAATATCTTTTTTTAGTTTCCCTAGGAGCTGCTTTATGAAAGTTGGTGCTCCTATGTTGGGTGCATATATTTTTAGGATGGATATTTCTTGTTGCTGGATTAAAACTTCAATCATTTTTTTTTTTGAGTTGGAGTCTCACTCTGTCGCCCAGACTGGAGTGCAGTGGCTGCTCCCGGCCACCGTAGCCTCGACCTGCTGGGCTCCGGCGATCCTTCTGCCTCAGCCTTCCGAGTAGCCGGAATTACAGGCACGTGCTACCGTGCCCAGCTGATTTTTTGATTTATTGTAGACATGGGGGTCTCGCCAAGTTGCCCAGGCAGGTCTCAAACCCGCGGGCTATCATTATGTGGCCTTCAGTATCTTTTTGAATTTTTGATAGCTTAAAGGGTATTTTGTCTGAGATTAAGATCGCAACTCCTCCTTTCTTTTGTGTTCCATTCACCTGAAAATTTGTTTCCCATCCTCTTACTTTGAGTCTGTGACTGTCCTTTCTAGTGAGGTGAGTCTCTTGAAGGCAATAGATTGTTGCCTGGTGATATTTTATCCATTTTGCCATTCTATGTCTTTTCAGTGGTGCATTTAGTCTGTTCACATTCAAACTAATTATTGAAATGTGATAGTTAATCCCTATCATAATGTTCTGACACCATTGTTGTTTTTCCTGTTTGTGTGTGGTCTTTCTTTTGGTTTTAGAGTTGGATCATGTGTGTTTTTAATCTTTTGCCTGTACTCTTGTGAAGAACATAGATGTTCTTTTTTCCTTTTCTTCTGTGTTCAATACTTTCTTAAGTGTTTCTTTTAGAGGTGGTCTAGTGGTAGCAAAGGTTCTTAGGAATTGGATATTTGGGAAAGATTTCAATTCTCCCCCACTGATGAAGCTTAACTTGGCTGGGTAGGTTATTCTTGGTTGAAATTGTTTATCTTTTAGAACTTTGAAGATAGGGCTCCAAGCTCTCTTAGCCTGGAGGGTTTCTGTTGATAAATCTGCTGCTATCCCTGGTAGGTAGTCTGACCTTTTTCTCTTGCTGCCTTTAGGATTCTTTCTTTTATACCCACTTTGTTTAGGTGAATTATTATGTGTCTGGGAGTTGATCTTCTCATTTGTTGTCTTGCAGGAGTTCTCTGAATCTCTTGTGTTTGAATTTTTTCAACACTGATGAGATTAGGGAAGTTTTCTTGAATGATTTCTTGAAATGTTTATTCCAGTGTGGCCTCTGTTTCTCTCTCTGCCTCAGGAAGGCCAATTACTCTTATGTTTGGTCTCTTGAAGTAATCATTCATCTCCTGAAGGTTTTGTTCTGTCTTTTTGAGCTTCTTTTCTATGCTTTTGACAGTTTGGGTTAGTTCTGTGTTTTGGCCTTCGAGCTCTGAGATTCTTTCTTCTGGTTGGCTAATTCTGCTTTCCATGCTTATTAGTTTGTTATTTATTTCTATCACAGTATTCTTACTGCTCTTATTTCTGACATCAGCTCCTTCCTAATTTCCTCTTGTCTCTCCTCAATTGTTTTAATTCTCTCTATTAATGTCTTGATGTCTGGGTTTGTTGCATGTGACCAGTCATTCTGGGGGCTCTTCATTGTTTGTGTTCCAGAGTCTGTTTTCTCAGTGTCTGACCTCCCAGGGGTCTGTATGAGACCTATACTCTTCTTTTGGTTTTTCTTCATTGTGTGGTTTTTTTCCCTTCCTGCTTTTTCCTTCCCTCCACGTCACATCTTCTTTAGTTCTGTTATTCAGGGGTAGAGGGGTTGCTTTTACTTCTGTTTGTAAAATCTCCTATTCTTCTTTATGGATGCCCTCTTACTTTGTTCAATTCTGGAGTTGCACTGTAGATTGGGGGTAGTCCTTTTTGCAGTTTTGAGATTTACTTAAGGGGGAGCTGTGATTCAAAATCTATCTGTAGGTCCTGGTATCCGCCAACAGGTTTATGGATAATCTGAAACCCACTTCCCACTGCCTTGGAATCTGTCCATGCAGTGGGGCTGTAGGTTTCCTCCCTGGAATAAAATGAAGTTAGCAGAGGGAAGAAAATGGAGCAGACAGTGGGGGGAAGTGGGGGGTGGAGAGAAAGAAGAGTAAGGGGGGAAACAGACAAGTGTACCAACAAATGGAGTGGGAGACCTAAACTGAAACAGATAAAAACGATAGATCACGGCTACACACTAACCAATTCCCATACAAAAAAAACTAAAACATACAATGATGCTAACATACAAGCTAACCAACACCTTATTGGTGTGCTGTTCTTCTATACAAAGATATGGTTTACAGAGAGGAGAAAAGAGAATAAAAGGAAGAGGAAAAAAAGGAACAAAACAGTAGGAATAGAATCAAGTCATTAAACTAACAGAACCAATCGAACACACTCTGAGACTTTTAGTTTAAGTCCAATGTCCTTTCAGCTCTGATTTCTAGCTGTCTTCTCAGGCTGGTAGATTTGTTCACAGTTAGGGTCAGTTGCCCCTGGCCTGCTGTGAAGGGCAGTTCAGATCACCACTCAGTTCACCACTGCCCAGTTCACCACTCAAATCTGGCCTGTGTCTGTTTTTCAAGCTTGTATTTCCTGCTTTGGTGTAGTTACCTTGAATCGCCAGCAGGTGGTGCTATCTCACCGCTCCAGATGGTCTTTATCTCAGCTGCTTGCCCCAGAGGGGATGGAGCCGAACAGAGGCCAGACAGAGGCGGGAGATGGGAGCCTGCCTCAGGGCACACGGGAGGAGACCCACGCCTGGCAGGACGTCATGGTGGCAGCAGATGTGGCAGCGATCCCAGCAGATCTTGCCTGCAGGGGCTTCAAGGTCTGAAGTCGTGGATCGCCTCAGGCACGGGTGGTGCAATGCACTATGGCTGCCACGGAGGCCGCGGCAGCACCAGCGGCTGCTGCGGCTGCTGCTGCACTGGCTGTGCAGACCACTGAGATGCCCCAGCAGTAGCGATGGCCAAGCTCCGTGTGAAGAGCAGGCTGACAATGATGGGATCCGCAGCCCCCAGGGAGAGAGCCAGAGACCCTCTGCGTTCTCCTTTGTGGAGGGTGTCACAGACCAGGCTGCCCCGTCGCCATCTTGCCAGAAGTCCAAAATTGTATACATTTAAGTTTTATGTGGTGATGCTTATATATACTGTGAAATAATTACCACAATCAAACAAATTGACATATCCATCACCTCACACAGTTACAGTAGTGAAAACACTTGATACTATCTCAGCAAATTTCAATTATACAAGACTTTCTTATTAGCTATAGTTATCATGCTGTACATTACATATCCAGAACTAAATCATCTTACTACTGCAAGTTTATGCCCATTGACCAATATTTCTCCATCTCCCTTACTCTCCAGCCACTGGCAGCCACAATTTATTTATCTCTGTTTATATGATTTTGATTTTTTAGAGTCTACACATAAGTGAGATCACACAATATTTGTCTTTCTGTGTCTGGATAAGTTTACTTAGCATGATGTCCTTCAGGTTTTTCCATGTAAATAGTAGGATCTCCTTTTTTATCTTATTCTTTATTTTTAAATTTTTTATTTTGGAGATGTGAAGTACAACTCAGGATTAGATATACAAATGTTCATTATGCAGGTACCCTTGTTGATGAGGTGTGTTCCTCCTCTCCCCTAGCAATTTCCCTCAACTGCCAATCCCGCACCCCATCCCCTGTCAGTTTACGACTACTGCCAATCCCTTTCTTATAGCATTATGCTAATTGTTCAAAATCTGCTTATGAGTGAGAACATATGGTACTCAATTCTTTGTTTCTGTGATAGATCACTCAGTATTATATACTCTAAGTCCATCCAAGTTGCTGCAAAGTTCAGAATTTTATCCTTCTTTATAGCTGCATAATGTTCCATCATGCATATGTACCATATTTTTTTAATCCAGTCCTCATTTGATGGGTAGCACGGTTGGTTCAATGTTTTTGTTATTGTGAATAATGCTGCAATCAACATGAATGTGCAGGTATCTTTTTCATAGAGTGATTTGAATTTCTCCATGTATATTAGCAGTAGGGTGATTGCAGGGTCATATGGGAGGTCAATTTTTAGGTCTCTTAGGAATTGCCAAACTGTTTCCACAGAGTTTGTTGTACTAGTTTGCACTCCCACCAACAGTGTAAGAACATTCCTTTTCTCCACATCCTCTCCAGCAACTGTTGTTTCTTGAGTAATTAATGATGGCCATCCGGACTGGAGTTAGGTGGTATCTCAGTGTAGTCTTATATGCATTTATTTGATGACTAGTGAGGTTGAGCATTTTTTCATGTATCTGTTGGCTGCTCGTATGTCTTCTTTTGAGAGGTGTCTATTCATATCTTTTGCCTACTTTGTAACGGGGCTGTTTCTTTTTTCTTTTCAGGACATTTGAGATTCTTGTACCTCCTAGATGTTAGGGCTTTGTCAGACATACAGTTGATGAATATTTTTCTCAGCCTGTGGGCTGTCTCCCCACTCTCTTGATGGTTTATTTGACTTTGCAGAAGCTTGTCAGTTTGGTGAGGACCCCCCTGTCTATCTTATTTCTTATGGTGTGGGCACTTGGGTTTTTATCAGGAATTTGTTGCCAGTTCCAATTTCCACAAGGGTGTCTTCTGAACTTTCTAAGGTTCTTATAGTTTGAGGTTTTACATTTAGGTCTCTGATCCATTTATAGTTGATTTTTGTGTTTGGTGATAGGTAGGGGTCTTGTTTCAGTCTTCTGCATATGGTTAGCCAGTTTTCCCACCACCATTTACTGAATAAGTTCTCCTCTCCCCAGTGGTTGATGGTGGAGGCTTTGTTGAAGATGAGTTGGTTGAGAAATTGAGATTTTGCTTCTGGACTCTCTCTTGCTCCATTTGTCCATATGCCTGTTCTTGTACCAATACCAGGCTATTTTGATTATTGGAGCTTATAATAAAGTTTAAAGTCTGGGAGTGTGATACCTCCAGATTTGTTTTTTTGTTTTGTTTTGTTTTGTCTTTTTTGCTGAGGATTGTTTTGGTTATTTGTGGTCATTTATATTTCCATAAGAATTCCTATATTGTTTCCAGGTCTCATAAGAATGTTGCTGGCTATTTAATGGGTATTACATTAAATCTGTTGATTGACTTGGGTAGGATGGACCTCTTAACAATATTGATTCTTCCAATCCATAAGCATGGACTATTTTTCCATTTGCTAGTGTTATTTTTAATTTCTTTGAGCAGTGTTTCTTAGTTTTAATTGTTAAGGTCTTTCACTTTTATGGTTAGGAAGATTCCAAGGTATTTCATTATTGTGTGTGTGTGGCTATTGTGAATGAGATTGTGCTTTTTATTTGGGTTTCTATTTGCTTACTGTTGGTGTATAAGAATTGGGGTATCCAAATAGGAAAAGAGGAAGCTAAGTTATCCCTCTTTACAGGCGACATGATTCTATATCTCAGAAACCCAAGAGAAATCTGTCAAAAAGCTCCTTGCTCTGATAAAGGACTTTGGCAAACTCTCAGGGTATAAAATAAATGTGCAAAAGACAGTCACATTTCTATACACCAACAAGAAGTATCTCCTTTTTTATAAACTGAATAGTATTCCATTGTTTTTGTGTTGAGTTTGCATGTCAATACAGAAGGTGCCCCCAAAAAGTATACACATTTTAAGAGCTGTTCACCATAATCAGAAGTGTCTGGACCCTGGTGGTAACCATTCTGTGCACCTCTTACAATTACAAAGATCGCCGGGCTGGGTGGCTCAACCTGTAATACTGCGCTTTTGGGAGGCTGAGGTGAGTGGATTGTCCAAACCCATGGGTTTGAGACCCGCCTGAGCAGCGAGACCTCATCTCTACAATAAATCAAAAAATCAGCCAGGCGTGGTAGCACAGGCCTATAATTCTGGCTACTCGGAAGGCTGAGGCGGAAGGATCACTGGAGCCCAGCAGGTGAGGCTGCGGTGGCCAGGAGTGGCCACTGTACTCCAGTCTGGGTGACCGAGTGAGACTCCAACTCAAAAAAAAAAAAAATTACAAACATCAAGCATGACTTGTTCATCTTTTGTTATCAGTATATATTGTGTATTATAATTTTAATAGTATTTTCCTTTCAAAAATACATATTCAGCATCCTCTGTATATTTATATACATAGGTATATATATGAGAGGGGACCCAAACCCATCTGGAATCATCTTTTGGAGGGCGAGCCCCTGATAGCACAGGCTTACCCCACTAGGTAAGTACTACAGAAACTCATTGGCATCAGTGTACCAGCCACTATTGTTGTGAGCAGCTATTTTTGGCTCAGTTATTATTATTATTGTTGTTATTATTTTGGAGATTCCTTCAACACGTTTGCCCATTTTATGATGGGTGATTTACACAAACAACTTGCCACACCACACTGAATGTTCAGCAGTTTTGGCCAAAAATGACAAGACTTCCATGTCCCACCTTCCCTATTCACCCAATCTGGCCCCAAGTGACTTTTGTTTCCCTGGATAAAAAAAAATCTCAGAGGGAAATGCTTTTCAGATGTGGAAGAGGTGAAATACAAAACAGCAGAAGCACTGAAAGGCATTCAAATTGAAGTGTTCAAAAACTGTTTTGACACATTAGCACAAGGGAAGGATCTACAGTCACTGGACACTGCCAGGGAAGGAAGGGGAGCATGTAACAACACAAAGGGTAGCTGGTCCTAAACCAGAGGAAGTAAGGGACAGTTGAAGACCCAAACTTCACCTGCATGCAGCCTACTTGTGTACTTAATCTTTACCTGTACCCCCACATCTCTATCTTAAAAAAAAACAACATGTTTTGAGCTGTGGAAAAGCATCTCGACAGGTATGTTACATCAAGTGGAAAGTGGCTTTGAAGGTGACTGGAGTACAAACTTGTAAGAATAAATATACTTTTTTATAAATAAATTCCAGGTTTTTCGGGTCTACCTTTGTGTACAATTTGTTTTTATTCATTCATTGATGGACACAGGTTATTTCCATATGTATATATATATTACTTACTTTTTACATTTTATTTTGTTTCTGATTGACACATTATAAGTGTACATATTTATAAGGCATAGTGTGATGTCTCCATATATGTATATATTGTGTAAAGATCAAATCTGGAAATTAGCATATCTATCACCTCAGATGTTTATTTGTGTTTCCCTATTTTTGTTATGGTGAATAATTTTGCAATACTGATTTTATTTCCTTTGTATATATACCTATAAGTAGAATTGCTAAATCATATGGTAGTTTAATTTTTAATTTTTTGAGGATTCTACCTACTGTTTTTCATAATGTCTATCATTTCACATTCCCATCAATAGTATACAGGGTTGCTTTTATCCATAACTGTTGGGAGCCAGCCTTGGAGGCCCGCGTGATTGACAAAGTCCAGGTGCGCTGTGGACCCCCGGCCACAAAGTGAGTCCGGGCAGCTGATGTCCTTCTGTCTTCCGTCTTTGCTGTTGGTATGGCTGAAGAATTCTGTGCAGTCATGGAAGAAGAAAATGGCATGTTTATGTGAAGTACTCACAGCTAACCTGGAAATGTCATGGTTCATTTTTCCATTTCCCACTATGCCGTTTGGCCTTTTCTGACATATGCAAGGGTTAAACTCTGAAGCACATCAAGAATGCTTTCTTTCACTTGGTTATAAGTTACTAGATATTGCTTGAGTAATAAATGATATAAGTATATTCACTCCTTATTTGATTTAGAATTATGTAGTTTAGTGTTTAGACATAAGGTTTTTTTTTTTTTGAGTTGGAGTCTCACTCTGTCTCCCAGACTGGAGTGCAGTGGCTGCTCCTGGCCACCGCAGCCTCAACCTGCTGGGCTCCAGCGATCCTTCTGCCTCAGCCTTCCGAGTAGCCGGAATTACAGGCATGCGCTACCACACCCGGCTGATTTTTTGATTTACTGTAGAGATGAGGTCTCGCTTGCCCAGGCGGGTCTCGAACCCGTGGGCTCAGGCAATCCACTCACCTCAGCCTCCCAAAGGAGCGGGATTACAGGCTGAGCCATCGAGTCCGGCAGACATAAGGTTTTTTAGAAGCACAAGTTTATAGTAAGTTCATTATAAATTCATTATAAGTTCTATCACTTATCTAGGAGTTATGTAGATGACTTATAACACTGTTTTCACAGATTTAGGATGAAAATTAATTGTTAAGGTTTTTAATTAATTCAATAGTTAAAATTCTAAGTTAATGTTTATAGAGTAGGCTTTCACTAAATTCATAATATACTAATTGGATACTTTTATTATAAATTAACTAAAGACAGAAAGCAACCTTGGCAGCCTGGGAAACATCACTAAAGGCTTTTTTTGAGTTTTCTTTAGAAATAAACACTGCAGGATAAGAGAAAAGTAACAAAGACACCTGGACATGAGAGGCGATTATGAAACTTTGAAGGTCATAGAAGCCCCAGAAAGAAAATTCCTGATACATGGAGAAATGTGCACTTGGAAACTTTCTTGAGACATTTCAAGGACTGTAATTCGGGACTCTGGACTAAAACTATCATTTTTGGTTTTATGAAAAAGACTTATTGACTGAAAGCAGATAATGTTCTTGGCTTGTTTGTTGCTTCTAGACCGCTAGATGGTGGTAACTTTTAAAGGATATGTACGTGAAGGAATTTTCTTTTTCTTGCCCCTTTACAGATGGTATAAAAGCTTTCTGTTAACTAACATTAAATGTCATCTGTCCTGCAGACATCTGTCCTGCAAGCAGGTGTGCAAGTATATTATTTTCATCTTTCGCCTAGCCTGTCTCTCCTTCAGGAAACCTCACACCCTTGCAGGAGAGGACCCCTGCACATAAGTCTGCCAGAATTTATCTCTCTTTTTTTGTTTTTATAATAACCATTCAAACAGGAGTGAGGTGATATCTCATTTTAGTTTTGGTTTGCATTTCCCTAATGATTAGTGAAATTGAGCACATTTTCATATAACTGTTGGCCATTTGTATGTCTTTTTTTTTTTTTTTTTTTTTTTGAGTTGGAGTCTTACTCTGTCGCCCAGACTGGAGTGCAGTGGCTGCTCCCGGCCACCACAGCCTCAACCCACTGGGATCCGGCAATCCTTCCGCCTCAGCCTTCCAAGTAGCAGGAATTACAGGCATGCACTACCACGCCCAGCTGATTTTTCGATTTATTGTAGAGATGAGGTCTCGCTGCCCAGGCGGGTCTCGAACCCGCGGGCTCAGGCAATTCACTCACCTCAGCTTCCCAAAGGCGCGGGATTACAGGCTGAGCCACCGAGCCCGGCTTTGTATGTCTTCTTTAAAAATGTCTACTTTGCCAATTTAAAAAATTTTTTTCTTAAACATATGCTATGCTTTAAGACTTCGTTTTTTTCTCCCTCATTTGTATCTGCCCCTTCAACACAAAGAAACTACTATTTTAAACTACTATTTTTACATCGAATTTCCACATCTTATAAAATTATACTTGATAAGAAAGTTTATAGGCTTACTCTGGCCCTTTTAAAAACTGAAGACCATTAACATCCCTTTATATAATATTGCATAAATAAATACAATAATTTAGCACATGTGCTCTATACACAAAGACTAGGGCCTATGCAAACATAACTGCTTGCTGTACATTCATGGTCACAGAAGACAAAAGTTGGTTGTACAATAATAAGTAGATACACAGATTAGCTCATTATACTAATATTGTATGGTAAGTAATTTAGTCATAATTGTAAGCAGAGCTTTTTGTATTTTACTTTGAAATAGTCCTAAATATTTATATTTAAAATGTCTGCTCATGATGTTACCATATTACAACTTTGAGTCAAGTGAGCAAATGATCCTAAAAAATAAATTTTATGTGTTACAGAGCAAGGAAAATAAAAATGACTGTTTAAAACCAGTTAGCAAGTATTAGCAGTAACTGTCACTTATACTTCCTCATTTTCTTTAAAATAGTTAATATCTCAAAAAGTTGTCACATACATTTGATAACTTTTTTACCAAGAAATAATGGTTTTAGTTGGTTTAGAAACTTATTGACTGATAAAGTTAAACCAATATTAACTGAAAAATATGCTCCATTGTTACTCCTTTTAATCTATTCAAGGGTGATATTTATGGTCTTACGAATGTTGAACCAGCGCTGCATCCCGGGGATGAAGCTTACTTGGTCGTAGTAGATAATATTTCAGATGTGTTGTTGAATCCAATTTGCTAGGATCTTGTTGAGAATTTTAATATCTATGTTCATTAAGGATATTGGCCTGCAGTCTTCTTTCTTTGTTGGATCTTTACCTGGTTTGGGGATCAATGTGATGTTAGCTTCGTAAAATGATTTGGGGACACTTCCATCTTTCTCAAGTTTAGGTTCTGTATCTCCTTGTTGATTTTTTGCCTTGATGATCTATCTAGGACTGTTAGTGGAATATTCAAATCCCCTGCTTTAATAGTGTTAGAGTCAATATCTTTTTTTAGTTTACTTAGTAGTTGCTTTATAAATTTGGGTGCTGGTGTGTTGGGTGCATATATGTCTAGGATGGATATTTCTTGTTGATGGGTTGAAGCTTTTGTTATTAAGTAGTGTCCTTTTTCATCTTCTTAAATTTTTGATAGCTTAAAGGTTGTTTTATCTGATATTAAGATTCCAACTCCTGCCTTCTTTTGTGATCCATTTGCCTAGAAACTCATTTTCCATCCTTTGATTTGAGTCTGTGTGCATCACTTGTAGTAAGATGAGTCTCTTGGATGCAGCAAATAATTGGGTCATAATTTCTTATCCAGTTTGCCATTCTGTGTCTTTTCAGTGGTGTATTTGGTTCATTCACTTTCAGACTGATTACTGAAATGTGATTGTTTATCCCTGTCATGAGATTCTGATAAAGTTTTTTCTTTGCTGGCTTGTTTTCTTTTGGCTATGGGGTTGATGTATGTGTGGGTTTTCAAGTTTCTTGTTGCACTGTAGTCTCTGTTGATTCTGTGCCCTGCTGTTCTCTTGGGAAGTGTGTGGTCACTGTTTTTTTTCTTTATTCTGTGCTTAATGCCTTTTTTAGTGTCTCCTGATCCAGCCATGGGACAAAGGGCATAGCCAGAAAAGGATGAGAAAGGACTCCATAGAGATCAGTGAGACAGCAAAGCTTCCCATCCACCGTCCTAGCAGAACAAATCCAGAGCCTGGATCCGGGAAGAGTAGAGGACTGAGCAAACATCAGAAGAGACTTTCCTGCCCCGCCTTTAAGAAGGTGGCAGGGTGCCTCTCTTTTCCTCTTTCTTGGGACTTTGCCTCTGGACTCCTTCTGTAGCCCCTGCTGCCAGTGCCCTGCCAGGCACTGAAGTGGTGAGGCAAAGCCTGGAACTGGCAGTCTCTCCTTCTGCAATGCTGAGGCAGAGTCTGGGGCGATGGTCTCGCCCCACCACTTTTTTACAGGAAAACTTGTGCCTGCTTTAAAAAAAGAAAAGATACTCAGCTTCTGTGACCTGGGAGGAGTCAGAGACCAAGCAGAGAAGCTGCAGCACCAGCTGCTGCACCAGAGGCCTGACCACTTGCTCAGGAGCCCCCACTTAAACTCTCCCAGCATTTTCTTCCCAGGAAGGGTTTTGTTGTTTTTTTTTTTTTTTAAAGAAAAGAAAATGGTGCTTGGCTTCTGCATCCTGGGAGTTGCTAAGGTCCAAGCCCAGCAGCTGTGGCACCAGCTGCTGTACCAGGAGAGTGCTGGCTGCTAGCTCTCTAGCCCTCACTCAGTCAGCCACTCACACGCCCGCTTGCTCACCAGCACATACACAAAATTTTCCATACACTCACTCACTCACACCAGGACTCACATAGTCCGACTGGCTCAGCCACCATCTTCCCAACCTCCTCCAATAGTGAATATTCTATTTCTCTTTTGCTTCTTTTTTCCTATTTATTTACTTGGTGATTATTTATATTCATATAGACTTATGGACATTAATTTTATTGTATAGCTTAAAATCCATTGCTTTCAACTTTCTGTGCACAGATTGTTTCATCTTTGGCATTAAGATCTTTTTAAGGTTGTTACTGTGATCTTTCAACAATTCCCCATTTCTTTTTGTGCACTTTTTACTTCATAATGTCATAAGACTCATCTTATAATTTTTAATCCCAGCCCTGGAATAATCAATTATCCATAAAACCCTAATTCATTTTGTTGGGGAATGGTGTTTAGAAACCAAGACCTGGATACTTCTGGTCTGTTGTGTCTTTGCATTTTCGGGGGACCCTCTCAGGGGACAGAGTTAGGAAATCAAGTCCTCCTTTTAAATTGTGTGGCTGGCCCTATAAATGAAATATGGCTCTTTAAAATGTGTATAATTTGAAATATTTTCCATGTAACCAGTTGCATTGTTTAGTATTTTGTTCTTCTCTGTTTAGATCCCAAACTCTAGAAACTTTATTATCTGCCTTCTATGTGCTTGTACTCTAGCAGCTGAGTATTTTTGAAAAAGTACCCAACACAAGTTGACTTCATCACAGATTTATGATTTCCAACTTTAAATTGCCTGATAATATTACTCCATCTTTTCTGAATAACTTATGCTTCAAATACTCACAGCAACCACTTGAAACCATAGTTTTCATTTTCATATTCAGCCTTGTTATTATCAAAAGACACTATCTACTATTTCATGAAGAGAATAGAACCCTTTGGGTGGCCTATATTTCTGCTTCCTCTCAGCAAATAGAAAATCCAGTCTGTTTACAAACACACACACACACACACACACACACACACACACACACAAACACCCTTTCCCCCTCTTGTCTAAGTTAAATCCTACTGCCTAAGTATTGAGTCCTGTCATTTTTCACCCTTTCATAGAGCCAGGAATATTCTGCTGTCTTTGGTACACCTCTCACACTCAATAACTTCTGTTTCTCCATATATTTTGATTCCTCTAAATAGCATCCAAACATGCTCAATAATTACACAATCGCACTATCTCAAATGCATCTCCAATTACTCCTCCAAATCTCTTATTTATTACTAAAGTTTTCAAAAACATTATTTGTTCTGCACTAATAATTTTTAGAATTTTTAACTTTATATGAACTGTACATGTTTGAAAAGAAAATTCAAATAACCAACTGTTTAAAACAATTATTTTATATTAGAAAGTTAAGTACACAAGCACTCACACATGCACAGACCCACACGTATCCAATATGCAATTGTTGTCATTTTATAAATAGAACAACCCAGGGATATAGTTTAGTTCTATAAGCTGAATCACTTTAGCTCAGTGGTTCTTAACCAAGGATGATTCTGCCCTTCAAGAAGCATTTGGTAAAATATATGGAGACATTTTTGGGGTTTTTTTGGTTTTTTTTTTTTTGAGTTGGAGTCTCACTCAGTCACCCAAACTGGAGTACAGTGGCCGCTTCCGGCCACTGCAGCCTCGACCTGCTGGGCTCCGGCAATCCTTCCGCCTCAACCTTCCAAGGAGCCAGAACTACAGGTGCACACTACATGACCAGTTAGTTTTTGATTTATTGTAGAGACGAGGTCTCACCAAGTTGCCCAGGTGGGTCTCGAACCCTCAAGCTCAGGCAATTCACTCACCTCGGCCTCCCAAAGCGCGAGATTACAGGCTGAGCCACCAAGCCCGGCTTGGAGACATTTTTGATTGTCACACTGGATAGAATTTGCTACTGGCATCTAGTAAGTAGAGGCCAGAGATACTGATAAACATCCTATAATCTTCAGAACAACCCCTTACAGTAAATAATTATCAAGTGTAAAATGGTGATAGAGTTGAGGTTGAGAAGCCCTCTTTAACTTTATGAAAAACTATGCTGTTCTCATTTATTCTAGATATATTTGAGGTAAACTAAAAAACACTGAGATGAACATTTGGCAAACCCTGGTTTACCCTTATGATCTCCCCTTCCTCATTTCTTCTTCATGACAAATCTGGCTCTTGCTATCTCCTTTCTCTGAAACTACTTTCATTATAGTCCTCCATAAGTTCAATTTCACTAAGACCTCATTATAGTCCTTACCTTATTATAACCTCAGATTTGATATTGTCCATCACATCACTTTCATCAAACCACTTTTGTTCCTTGGAATCCAAGACAGCTCACTCCTTTTGTGTCTGCTACACCATTGCATATACATCCTCATCTTCTATAGGTCCCCATTCTTGTTCTCTACTCATCCTACATTGCTAATGTTTCCCATATTGCCCTAGATTCCCTTTTTTTCTTACTCATACTTCATCAGCATTCATATCAACTCCCATGGCTTCCACCACCATCTGAATTCTGTTGCTTCCCAAGTGAAAATTGCAAGGGCAGAGCTCTTTCTTGAGAATCAGACCTTCATATTTTACAGTCTGTAGAAAGGAAACTTCTGTTTAAGTAGCTCAGAAGCACCTCAAACTCAACATGGATGCTACTCTTAAAGTCCTTCTGTCTCGACTGTCAAACCCAATACATTTTACTTAGTTTAGTTGTTACACAACTATCAAATCCCAAGTTACTAGTACTGTGGTCCAGGATACAAGTATCTCTTTCATCTGTATTTATCACTGTGTAATTCATCCTTGTGACTCTTACCTTCCCACATTCCATCTTCACCTCTTTAAATAATTTTCAGTAAGCAAATTCCTTATCAGTTTCCTGTTTCCTTTAAAATACATTTTATATATTTTCATGTGATGTGAAAAACCTCTCATGATCTCATGCTTGCTTATTATTTAGTCTCATTTTCTATCAATGCTCATCCATGAATATACACTATCACGATATATTTAGTTGCTCAAGAAAACCACATTTCTTCTTCTCTGTAGGCCTTTTCATGTGCTGTCCCTCAGCCTGGAACACTCTATTCAGCTCCAAACCTTATCTTTAACCTTCCTTTTACTTTATTTCATCTCCCAAGTAGTGACAAGGTTGTAGAACAAATGACAGACATATACTGCTGGTACAATTATAATTTGGGATAAACATTTTATTACATATGTTCACCAAAAGGCAGGAATAAGGTTATTCACAGTAGTATGGTTTATTCACTTCTCCAGTATCTACTTGGTAGCAATTCCTCCAAGATATCTTTTCTGATGTGCCACAGCACCCTCACATCCTGGCTGGCTTTTTTATCTTTGGTGTATCTTTTCTTATTTAGCATACTTAAATGAAATTGTTACACAATATGCCAGTATGTATTGTCTGTTCTTTGAAGATGAGAGGAGTATTAGCATGATTTTTAGTTTTATTCCCACTTTATAGCTCTGTTCTAGGTACAAGAAAAAGAGAAATGAAAAAAATTCAAGATTTAAATTCTTGGTTATTGACTGGAAAGATTTAAATAATCAGGAATAGGATATATTTCTGCAAGTCATGAGGAGTTTGTTTTATATAATTTAACCTTAACATGATGATGACCTGTCCATCTTTTAATTACTCTCTCCTGGACTTAATATTCAAGTTTGCCATTAAATATTTGTTGAGCTTTTGAAAATATTGTCTGATTCCCATACTCTTAATGTCCTGTGTCTCAAGTTGTTTTTTGTTTGTTTGCTTGCTTGTTTGTTTGTTTGTTTAAATGGGGCTCACTGTCACTCAGGGTGAACTGCAGTGGTACAATCACAGCTCACTGCAGTTTCAAACTACTGGACTCAAGAGCTTCCTGTCTCAACCACCTGAGTAGCTGGTACTATAAGCACATGCCACCACACCAAGCTAATTTTTTGATTTTTTTTTTTTGTAGAGACGATATCGCACTATCTTGCCCAGGCTTGTCTCAAATTCATGGGCTCAAGCAATGCTCCCTTCTTGGCTTCTCAAAGTTCTGAGATAACAGGCATGAGCCAAGATATCTGGCTGCAAGATTTTTTTTTTTAATTTTCAAATGTATATTTTCAAAATATAATTATATTGCATAAATAAAAAACATGCAACTTATCACAACATAGACCCTGAATTAAGCCTTTAAAAATGTCTTGCCAATAGAAAAAACAAAATGTTTTTCCAACATACTGTGTTACTTAAACATTTATGAAGGATTTTTAACAATAACTTGTCTTCCATATACAAGGGGGACCCCCCAAAAAAACCGAAATTATCTTTTTGAAGGCCAGGTCCCTTGTAGTACAGGATTCCACAGCTAGATAAGTATTCTAGGAACTCACTGGCATAAGCGTACCAGCTAGCATTGTCTTGAGAGGTTACGTTCGACTTCAGTGAATATTTTTCTTTTTGGAGATTCTTTTAATGCATTTACCCATTTCATGAAGGGTGATTTACACAAACAACCTGCATACACCACGCTGAGTGTTCAGCAGTTTTTGACCAAAAATTGCATGACCCCTGTGTCCCACCCTCCCTATTCACCAAATCTCCTCCCAAGAGACTTTTTTTTGTTTGTTTCCCTGGTTGAAAAACGTCCTCAAAGGGAAATGTTTTGCCAATATGAAAGAGGTGAAACAAAAAATAGCAGAAGCACAAAAGGCACAAAAATTGACAAGTTCAAGAACTGTTTTGAGCAGTGGAAAAAGTGGCATGATCGGTGCATCAGACAGAGAATACTTTGAAGGTAACTGAAGTTTAAACGTGTAAGAATAAATACACAATTTTTTATAACTATATTCTTTTGGGGGAAGGGTCCTCCCTTGTATCTTCCTTATATTGAAATATATAGTTACCTTTAAGAAATAGTTAGTACATACTTGCAAAATCTTTAGAAAATATTCCCTAAAAGAGCCATACAAGAAGTTTCTTTTACGTGTTTATTGATTCTTATTTTGGAGAGAATATAAGAGATGAAATGCAAGGTGCTGTAGCTTGTAACGTAACAATAATAAAAGTAAAATTGTAAAAGAGAATGTTTAGGTTGGCTTTTTTTTATTGGAGCCTCACTACATCGCCCAGGCAGAAGTGCAGTGGCAAACTCAGGACAACTCTAGTGTTGACCTACTGGGCTCCAGCAATCCTTCTACCTCAGTCTTCCAAGTAGCCAGAACTACAGATGCATGCTACCACACCCAGTTAATTTTTGATTTACTGTAGAGACGAGATCTCGCCAATTTGCCCAGGCTGGTCTCAAACTCCAGGCTAAGGCAATCCAGGTTGGCATTTAAATAAAGAATTAAGGAACCTGCGGGGTGGTTTCCAATACATTCTCCATCTGAAGAGATGGTGAGTATCTCCACTCTTTTAGTATCTCAATGGAGAGTATCTCACTTTTAGTTTATTTCTGTTTTATACTTTAAATTCAGTTTATTTATACATTACCAAATACTCATTGAAATGTTATATTTAAAAACAAAGACATAAAGAAGCATGTAAATGATTTGGAATATTTTCACTTTATTAGGACGCACAATACTGTTGGAGAGCCAATACTCATAAATCCAAAATTGGAGTAATATATGAAGAAATAATGTAACAATAGGCTAGTTAATGGGTTGAGAGAGTGACTTCCCCAAAGGGACTTCACTGTATATACTGCATTTTCACTGCATTATCACAGATTAAAGTAAGAAGTAATTTGAAGTTCCTACCTCCACTACATGATACTAAGGCTAGTGAGTGAGTCTTGACTATATGGGGACTATCCCTCCTCCTATTTACCCAGTGTGGCCTCAGGGCCCCCAATCATATAATAAACCAGCATGGCATTAAAGGGCTATTAGAATATTTGAGAAGCCCAAACTGTTTCAGTACTGAAGGAACTTCAGTATCTCCCACTACTAGCAGAAAAAAAGCATTACAAGAGATACTATTTTAAACCACCTTAAGGAACAACTCACACATCAATGCATGTAAACTATGATTTGTGGTAGTACATGGGGATGGGAAGAAGAGTTCATCAAAATCATTATCCCCAACCAGCTTCTGGAGCAAAGAAACCAGTTATTCCCCTTTATACAAACAGAATGGTTTGTATAACAGAAATAACTTATAGGAATGACTTAAGCGATATAAAACACATTACACCTTAGATCTGCATTTTGAGTATGGAAACTGTGATTTCTGGAAAATTCTAATTTAAAAAAAAATAACCAAATAACTTGTAATCCTTAGGTAGGCTGGTGGGGAGTCTATTGGACCCACACAGTCTTTGAGAGAAAAATTACATCTTGCATGTACTTCTTAGTCTCAGTTATTTGGGGTTCTTCTCTAACTCTCCCTGTAGAAAAGAACTATAAGTTTACTAAGTAATGGAAATTAAAAAATGAGTCAAATAAAAAGTCACACTGAAGTAGATAGGGAAGAGGAAAAGAACACTTCTAGAAAATAGCTTGTAAGTTAGATTTGGAGATGATTTTGAGGTGTCTCCCATGCTTTATTATTTGTATTTTAAAAGAAATTGGAAACTATTTAATATTTTTAATCAGGGGAATGACATGATTATGTTTGTGTGTTACAATGAGAAGTCCAATGACAGTGGAGGATAGTTGCAGATGCTGTCATTGCCTTGTCCATATTTCCTTTGCATTCACCTTGCCAAGGACCTCCTTCTGGAAGCAAAAGCTACTCTCCATCTGAGGTCTTTGTCTCAGTCCATGCATGGAGAAGGTTCAAAGTTCCAGGGAGCTAAAGACCTCAGCCAATAGTAGTGGCGGAGTTAAAGGATAAACACTGCAGCCTCCTTTATCCTTGAGTAGATAACTTTGGGGCTTAGTTCTCCAGATGGATTGATTTCAAGATAACTGCAGCAGTTAACTTCTTAATAACAAGTCCTTTATTCACTTTCTTTCTTGTCTCACCTTTTCATACCCCTAATAAAGTTTCCAAGTTCTGGCATTACCTACCACATAAACTACTTTCACTCAAATTCTGGTCTCAGAATCTGATGCTATGGAAACCCAAATAAGAAAGTTGGAAGTGACAGTGGTTTTGGGAAGCAAACTCTTAGAATGGATTCTGGAATTGGATTAATCACTGGTCAGGTAGTAACAAGGGCTGTATTGCTAGTAGTAAGTGGAATAGTGATAATCTCTGGAATAATTTAGTCTCATAATACAAAGACTCTCATATGTGGAGATTTGGGAAGTTATAAGGCAAAGGGTATATAATTGATTATGTAGGAGCTCTAGTACCAGAGCTTGAAAGATATGTAGATGATGGTGGTATATACTCGCGATATATGTGCCTTCAATGCATTGAAGTTATAAAATAATGCAGGTATGCTATTAGACATTCTACAGTGCACAGGAAAGCACCCCACAACAAATAATTATCCAGATCATATTGTCAATATTTTGAGATTGGGAAACCCTCGTATAAAGTGACCCTGGTCTATAGCTGGGAAGCAATGATTTTGGCTACAGCAAACACCTGCAAGTATTTATCTAAGTCTGTGTGTTTGACAGTACCAGGGATTTAATCCTAGTGAGAGCTGTCATCAGCCAATGATGGAAGGAAATTTGAGGTTAAATACTGCAACTCTCTTGTCTATTGGTTGGAATGACTTTGAGGCCTGTTCTATGTTGTTTTTCAGAATTCCTCAGGGGAGATAGGTGTGGCTTACTCTGCCTGATAATTAATATTTTAATTGACTTTCTTCTCTTCCTTGTCCCAGCTCAAATTCATAAAATTGTCATTAGAGATGGGAGAGATACTAACATCTAAATATCCAATGATGTAATTCTCTCTTTTTTTGAGTCATGGTCTCACTCTGTTTCCCAGGCAGGAGTACAGTGGCACAATCATGGGTCACTGCAGCCTCAGCCTCCTGGGCTTAAGTGACCCTTCTGCATCAGCCATCAGCCTCCCGAGTAGCTGAGACTACAGGCATGTGCCACCATGCCCAGCTAACTTTTTTTATTTTTTGTACAGATGAGGTCATGTTATGTTGCCTAGGCTGGTCTTGAACTCCTGGGCTAAGGCAATCCTCCCACCTTGGTCTCCCAAAGTGCTGGGATTACAAGTTCGAGCCACACTACCTGGCCTGATTCTCCATATTAACAAATCAAGAAGATGGCAACCAGACAGGTCGAACCGTGAAAGTCTCCACAAAGGAAAGTGTCCATAAAGACTTTCTGTATGAATAGGTGTGCGCTGGTGGGAGAATGAAAGTCCATCTGAGGGGAGACTTGGGTTCACGCACTCAGGCCCCTCTCTGAGGGTGACTGCAAGTCCCCACCGTCCTGAGATAGGAGCATGGGCATGCTCACAAGATCGTCTGCTGCTCGTGGGACTCTCCTGCCGAATCCAGCTGATTCACATTGCCTGACGCCTGGGTCACACCATCACCTGTTATAGCGAATCAGCTGGAGCCCCGGATCTGATCAGTGGAGAGAGAGGATGGGGAGAGCCGGAGAGGTGCTCTATGCCTGGTGAGGAGATGCTGACCACAGTCATTTTCTCTGTCCCAGGATCAGGCAGAGACTTGCATTGCCCACCCAGCTCCGGCCAGCTCCACCCAGCCTCCAACTTGGGACCTAAGGTAACCTTATCAAACTGGAAGAGACAGAAGCCCCTCCCCCATGCTGGATTGGACACAAACAAGTCAGATCTGAGTGGCAGACTTGAGAGGCAGTTGACTGGCTGAGTCCAGATCTGATCAACCCTCCTTCCAAAGTAGGCCAGGGGCATCTGACCCAAGCTGTGAGCAACCCTCTCTGCCTGCTCTGACAACAGAGGGGAGGGGCTAGAGATCAGAGTTAAAAGAACGTGGGACTTACAAGAAAGACTTCAGGAAGGATTTGGTTCCTTGTTTTTATTTTATTTTTTTTTTTTTTTTTTATTTTTTTTGAGTTGGAGTCTTACTCTGTCACCCAGACTGGAGTGCAGTGGCCACTTCTGGCCACCGCAGCCTCGACCTGCTGGGCTCTGGTGATCCTTCCACCTCAGCCTTCCAAGTAGCCGGAATTACAGGCATGTGCTACCAGGCCCAGCTGATTTTTTGGTTTATTGTAGAGATGAGGTCTTGCTGCCCAGGAGGGTCTCGAACCCGTGGGCTCAGGCAATCCACTCACCTCAGCCTCCCAAAGGCGCGGGATTACAGGCTGAGCCACCGAGCCTGGCTTTATTATTTTTATTTTCATTTTTTGCCTGTTTGTTTTGCTCATTTTTTTAGTCTTTTTTTCTTTCTGTTTTTGATAAAAATTTCATACTTGCTTTGTTTCTGTTATTTTACTGTTTTTTTTGTCTATTCTATAGACTTCCTGTTTGTGTACAGGAAGAGTACATCAACAGGAAGATTTTTGTTGGACTATGTGTTTGTATGATTATATGTATGTTTTAGTTTTGTTTTTTTACTCTTTTCTGTCTTTGTGTCTCTTTTCATTTGTTAGTTGGTACGTCTGTCTGTTTTCCCTCTTACTCTTCTCTCTCCACCTTCCCTTTGCCCCCCCCTTCCTTTTTCCATTATTTTCCTTTTTCTTACCTCATTTTGCTTCCAGGGAGCAAATCTATACCCCCACTGCATGGACAGATTGTAATGCATTGGGAAGTGGGCTCCAGGGTGCCCATACACCTGTGGGTCAATACTGGGATCTGCAGATAGATTTTGAATCACAGCTCCCCCTCAATTAAACCTCTAAACTGCAAAAAGTATAGCCTCCAACCCACAGTCCATTTCAGAATTAAACAAAGACAGAGGATCCTCATAAGGAAGAATAGGAGACTGAGCAAACAGAAGTAAAAGCAACCCCACCATTCGTGAACAACAAAATTAAAGGAGGGGAGGGGGGAGGGAGAAAAATCTACACAAATGAAGAAAAACAAAAAGAAGAATATGGGTCTCACACAGACTCCTGGGAGTTCAGACACTGAGAAAACAGACTTTGGAATGCAAACATTGAAGAGACCCAGAATGACTGGTCTCAAACTACAAACCCAGATATCAAGACAGTAATAGAGAGAATAAAAAGAATTGAGGAGTCTCAAACTACAAACCCAGATATCAAGACAGTAATAGAGAGAATAAAAAGAATTGAGGAGAGACAAGAGGAAAATAAGAAGGAGTTGATAACGGCGATAACAGCAGTAAAGATTACTGTGAATGAAATAAATAACAAACTGATAAGCATGGAAAGCAGAATTAGCCAAGCAGGAGAAAGTATCTCAGAGCTTGTGGACCAAAATATAGAACTAACCCAAACTGTCAAAAATATAGAAAAGAAGCTTTAAAAGACAGAATGAAACCTTCAAGAGATGAGCGATTACTTCAAGAGACTAACCCCAATAGTAATTGGACTTCCTGAGGCAGAAAGAGAGACAGAGACCACTCTGGAACAAAAATATTTGCCAACTCCAAGTCTGACAAAGGCCTAATATCAAGGATCAACAAGGAACTCAAACGTGCGGAAAAGAAAAAAACAAATAGCCCCATTACAAAGTGGGCAAGAGATATGAATAGACACTTCTCAAAATAAGACATATGAGCAGCCAACAGACACATGAAAAGATGTTCAGCCTCACTAGTCATCAAGGAGATGCAAATTAAAACTACACTGAGATACCACCAAACTCCAGTCATAATGGCAATCATCAATAACTCAAAAAATAACAGATGCTGGAGAAGATGTGGTGAAAAGGGAACACTTCTACACTGTTGGTGGGGATGTAAACTAGTATAGCCTCTGTGGAAATCAGAGTGACAATTACTAAAACTTCTAAAAATTGACCTTCCATATGATCCCACAACCCCTCTACTGGGAATATAGCTGGAAGAACTCAGGTCACTCTATAAAAAACATACCTGCACATGTATGTTTATCGCAGTATTGTTTCACAATAGAAAGAACATGGAACCAACTGTGCTGCCCATCAAAAGAGGACTGGATAAAAAATGTGGTACACATACACAATGGAATATTACACAGCCATAAAGAAGAACAAAATCATGAACTTCGCAGCAATGTGGATGGAATTAGAACTTATAAACTGAGTGATCACTCACAGAAACAAAGAGATGAGTATCACATGTTCTCACTCATAAGCAGACCTTGAAGAACTACCATATTACTGTAGGAAAGGGATTGACAGTAGTGGGAAACTGTGGGGAGGGGTTTGGGGGGGATAGCTGGGATTGACAGTAGTCGATATCCACCTGGGGAAGGTGGGGCACACCTCATCAATAAGGGTACTTGCACAATGAACATTTGTATACCTAACCCTAAATTGAACCCCACAATTTTCAAATAAAAATTGAAAAAAATAAACAATCAGAAATGCAAAAGATCAAGTCAAAACTGACCCCAAAGAAATACAAAACATTATCCAAGACTACTATGTATACTTCAATGGAAACAAACATGAAAACCTAAAGGATATGGAGGACTTTCTGACATCATACAACCTCCGCAAGTGGAAATGAGAAGAAATCAAGACGTTAAATAGACCAATAACAATCCAGGAAATTGACCATGTCATAAGAAAACTACCTAAAAAAAAAAAAAAAGGCCTGGACCAGATGGCTTTCCAGCAGAATTCTACAAAATGTACAAGGAGGAACTGATACCAATCCTATTGAAAGTATTCTAGGCAATTGCGGAGGATGAAATTCTTCCCAAATCATTTTACGAAGCTAACATTACACTGATACCCAAACCAGGTTAAGATCCAACAAAAAAAAAGAGAGAACTATAGGCCAATATCCCTTATGAACAAGATACAAAAATCCTCAACAAGATTCTAGCAAATTGGGTCCAAAAACACATCTCAAAACTCATCCAGCATGACCAAGTAAGCTTCATCTCCAGGATTCAGTGCTGGTTCAACATTCGCAAGACAATAAATGTAATTAAATACATCAACATGTAAAAACAAGAACCACATGAGTATATCATTAGATGCAGAAAAAGCTTTTCATAAAATCCAGCATCCTTTCTTGATAAAAACGCTCAAACACCTAGGTATAGAAGGAACATACCTCAAAATACGAAGTGCCATCTAGGGTAAACCCACAGCTAACATATTGTTAAATGGAAAGAAATTGGAAGCATTTCACCTGAAAACTGGAACAAGGCAAGTCTGCCCTCTCTCATCCCTCTTGTTCAACATTGTGATGGAAGTCTTAACTAGGGCAATTAGAGAAGAGAAGAAAATCAGGGGTATCCAAATACGAAAAGAGGAAGTCATGTTATCCCTCTTTACTGATGATATGATCCTATAAATTGAAAATCCAAGAGAATCTGTCAAAAAACTGCTTGCACTGATAAAAGATTTTGGCAAAGCCTCAGGGTACAAAATAAATACGCCAAAAAAAGTTGCATTCCTATACACCAACAACAAGCAGACAGAGACCCAAATAAAAAGCACAATCTCATTCACAATAGCCACACAAAAAAGAAAAAGACCTCAGCATCTTCCCAGAGATGTAAAAGACCCTTACAATGATAATTGCAAAACACTGCTCAAAGAAATCCAAGAAGACACAAACGAATGGAAAAATATTCCATGCTCTCAGATAGGAAGAATCAACATTGTTGAAATGTCCAAACTAGCAAAGGCAATCTACAGATTCAATGCAATACCCATTAAGTTACCAACATCATTCTTCTCAGACCTGGAAAGGACAATACAGAACTTCATATGGAAACATAAACGAACATGGATAGCCAAAACTATCCTTACCAAAAGAAACAGAGCAGGAGGTATCACACTTCCAGACTTCCAACTTTACTATAAGGCTATAGTAATCAAAACAGCCTGGTATTGGTACAAGAACAGGCACATAGACCAATGAAACAAGATAGAGATTCCAGAAGCAAAGCCTCAATTCCTCAACCAACTCATTTTTGACAAAGCCTCCAACAACAACCATTGGGAAAAGGAGAACCTATTCAGTAAATGGTGCTGGGAAAACTGGCTGAAAACATGCAGAATATTGAAACAGGACCCCGACCTATCACCATACACAAAAATTAACTCTAAATGGATCAAAGA
>NW_007247032.1:231534-257208 GCF_000164805.1 Carlito syrichta | reverse complement strand
GCCCCTTTAAAAAGTGGGCAAAAGACATGAATAGACACTTCTCAAAAGAAGACATATGGGCAGCCAACAGACACATGAAAAAATGCTCGCCTCACTCATCATCAGAGAAATGCAAATCAAAACCACACGGAGATACCACCTAACCCTAATAAGAATGGCCATCATTAATAAAACAAACAAAAACAGATGCTGGTGAGAATGTGGAGAAAAAGGAATGCTTCTACACTGCTGGTGGAAATGCAAACTAATGCTACCTTTTTGGAAGACAGTGTGACAATTTCTGAAAGAACTAAAAATTGACCTTCCATATGACCCAGCAATTCCCCTATTGCAAATATACCCGGAGGAACTCCAATCGTTCTACACAAAAGATCCCTGCACACATATGATTGTTGCAGCTCTATTCACAATAGCAAAAACATGGAACGAACCATGTTGCCCATCAAAGCTGGATTGGATTTTTTTTAAATGTGGTACATATACACAATGAAATACCACACAGCCATAAAAAGAACAAACATATGGACTTTGCAACAACTTGGATGATTTAGAGTCAATCATGGTCAGTGACCTATTAGAGAAACAAAGAACAGAGTACCATATGTTCTCACTCAAGCAGAACTTGACCAATTGTAATACTATAAGAAAGGGATTGGCAGTAGTGGGAAACTGTCAGGGGAGTGGGGTGGGATTGGCATTTGAGGAAAACTGTTAGGGGAGGGAGAGGCATACCTCATCAACAAGGGTACCTGCATGGTTAATGTTTATATACCTAACCCTGAATTGTACCCCACATCTCCATAATAAATTTGAAAAAATCATGTTGCATTGAGAATGAGTTTCAAAAAAAATTCTTTCTGAAGAAATAGCAATTAGGTCAGCTTCCTGATGGTATTAAAGATACAATAAGTCTATTCAAAGTGACTTTATATAAAGAAACAAACTGTCCATTATGAGGGAATAGTGATTTTTCTACAAACATTGAACTAAGCTATCATATCTCAACTATGGATATTATTTCAGAGCTTTGTGGAAAGTGACAAATGGCATTCTGACATACAGGTATATTAACAGAGAAAACTGGCTGCTAGGAGCTCTCACCAAGTGGAAATTTCTTAATGCATTTACCATGATCTGCATCTAGAAACTCAACGTTTTCACTGCTTCAGTGTTGATCAAACTTAGGAATGTTGGCCCATGCTATGCAACTCCCAGGATATTTTGGAGTAAACCTACATAGCCATCTATTAATTTACAATGAGAAATACAATTATCAACCTAACTGGAGCGTCAGGTCAGCCAGACCAGTACATTCGCTCCCTGTGGAAAAACTTCAAAGGAAGTCAACTACAATTACAAAACCCTGATGAGGGAATTAGTGAATGACTCAAATATGATAGCACAAAGCAGCCGTGCCTCTCAGTATGGCTGGTCCATAGCAGGGTCAGAGTGGACCTTCCATAAGTCTTTGCTAAATCAAAGAAAACTTCATTAAGAGTTGTGCCTAGCTGGGCTCGGTGGCTCAGCCTGTAATCCCAGCGCCTTGACAGGCTGAGGTGAGTGAATTGCCTGAGCCTGCGGGTTCGAGACCCGCCTGGGCAACTTGGTGAGATCTCATCTCTACAATAAATCAAAAAACCAGCCGGGCGTGGTAGCGCGCGCCTGTAGTTCCAGTTACTTGGAAGGCTGAGGCGGAAGGATCGCTGGAGCCCAGCAGATCGAGGCTGCGGTGGCCGGGAGCGGCCACTGCACTCCAGTCTGGGCGACAGAGTGAGACTCCAACTGAAAAAAAAAAAAAAAAAAAAAAGAGTTGTGCCTGACAGAGAGACCAAATAGAAGAAAGTGCTGGGTCTGCACTCTTCCTTTCGTTACAAAATACGGAGATAAAATGTTAATTTGTAAATGTTAGAATTACTGCATAATATAAAGTAGTAAAAAACTGAAAGCAATATTTCCATGTCAATATTAAGAGTATACAGTAGGAATTGAGGAAAGGTAATTAATACATTCATAAATTAAAGTTTTATAATTTTATTAAATAAGTTCATTTGTGGAAAAATTCATTTTGATAGAAAGCTATCCATAAATCAGGTTCTAGGTGTGGGAAGAGACATATATAAATTAGATATAGCCATATTACTTTATTGAAATTCTCTTGTACTTGCATTTCTCATGAATGTATGATTTTTTAACCCATTGTTCTTCATACTAGAAAACTAAGTCAATATTGTCAGTGGAATTTACATGTATAATCAAAAGATAGGGGGTTATTTAGTGAAAACATTACATTTATATATTTAGCTACTGTTTGTTGACCATTTATACTAATAGTCATATTCTTTACAATCTACCAGTTCCACCTGTTTGTCTATGTCATGGAGATGATTCCCTGATGTAAACAAACAATATACAGGCCACCAAGAGACGTACTACTCAGAAAAGGGAGATTTTTATTGGAGAAGTAATATAATAAAAAATTGTCTTCAGCTTTTGGCCAATGTCTTTTTAGCCCATGTCTATATTGAGGGAGAAGTTCTTTATACTAAAAACCTAAGCATAAAAAGGTATCATTCAGGGAAAAAGGAACCAAGGAGGTTGTTTAGGCCATCATTGTAGTCTAGGACAGCAATTCTCTAAGCATGTTCCATAAAGTTTACAATACTTTTTAAAGGGAGTCTGTGAGTTCAAAAGGTATAACTTGGAAGATTATAATATAAACAAGAATAAAAAGATCACTGATAATAGTTTCAAATTCCATATCACAACTAACCTTTAAGAACCCGCCACTAGCCCATTTGGATGTATATTCACTAAAAATATATATATTCACCTAAAAACCTGTTAAAATACTTCTCTCTTTTCAAACTCTGTATATGTATGAGGTTAGCTTTAATTCATATACCTCAGCTAAAACTGTATGTTGTATCAGCTTAAATGCAGAAGCAGATATAAGTTCCAGTTGTCTTTTATTAAGTCAGATGTATAGAATAGGAAAAAAACCATAAAGCAATGCTCCTCTTCTCACTAATTTTTCTTTTTCTTTTGCTTTTTTTGAGTTGGAGTTGACTCCAGACTGGAGTGCAGTGGCATGATCATGGTCACCATTGCCTCAACCTGCTGGGCTCAGGTGATCCTTCTACCTCAGCCTTCCGAGTAGTTGGGACTATAGGTGTACACCATCACACTTGGCTAATTTTTTTTATTTACCGTGAAATGAGGTTTTGTTATGTTGCCCAGGCTAATCTTGATCTCTTGAGCTCACACAATCCTCTCTCCTCGGCCTCCCAAAGTGCTGGGATTACAGGTGTGAGCCACGGCACCTGGCTTCTTGTAAAAATATAGTTATTATTTTTCCTAAAAATATGTTGAACATATATTAAACAAATTTACTATTATCATTTAAAAAGAATTGATAATTCTATGTTTTTTAAATGTCTTAGTTTTCATTTTAATATACTAACTGTAGATAGTTATAATCCACATTAATAAAAGCTCTTTTGGGTCTTCAATAATTTTGAACAGAGTACAGGGTCATGAGTCCAAAGAGGTTGATAATGACTAATATAGGATTCAAGTGAGACATGTTAATTATGGATTGTTACCTTTAAATCTCTTTTGCTTTCAAGACCCTTGTCATGGAAGGGCCAGGCAGCGTCAAGGGTAAACAGCAAAAGGGAGTTGGTTAATCAGGAATATCTGTTCTGTAGTATGGATTTCAAGGAGAAAAAGAGAGGCAATGAGATGAGCATGTTCTTTGTCTCATCAGGACTTGAGAGCAGTTAGGAAGATGAGATTTAAGCACAAAGAGGAGTAAAACAATTTTCCCTTTGTGTCCCTTTTGTCCTAGAGCCCCCACTTCTGTTAACAGAAGTGACAGAGTTTTTTTTATTAAGAGACATTAAAACACAGTTCTGTGGTGACAGACAAATAAAAAAGTATCACATGAAGTCTGTCAATCTCTAGAAACCAGATTACCTATGCCCTGAAAGGATTGCCAGGATACATAATCAAATACTTTAGCAACGGTTTCAACAAGTTCTTCCAGAACATCATGTCTTGGAATTAAGGGCTTAATACATAGTTGATGAATACTTCGGTTCTGAGGTGAAAAGGTGGTTCCAGTGGAAATTGAAAAGAAAATATGAATGTTAGAATAAATATTAAAAAGAACTATTAGAATTTAACAGCACCCATTTTGGTGCTGAAAATAGTTTCGCTACATAGCCCTCTTCCCTCTTTTACACCATTGCTATCCAATAGACATATAATGCAAGCATTACTTTAAAAAAATTTTAATTTACTAGTAGTCACATTTTAAAAGTAAAATAATTAATGAAATTAATTAATATTTTATTAACCCACAATACCCAGAATATTATGGTACTAGCATACAATCAATATAAAATTCATGCAAATTTTAGCATTATTTCCTTCTTACTACGACTTTAAAATATGATATATGTTTTACATTTATAACAGGACTTAATGACTAGCCACATTACAAGTGTTCATTAACCTTATGTAGCCTATGGCAAACATATTGGGCCACTTAGTTCAATACTGTCATAATTTCAGACTTCCATAAGCAGCTTTATCTTGAAGCCCTAGAAGTCCTCTTCACGTTTTTTATTGTTTCATTTTCTTTCTTCAAACAATGCTTAAAAAAAAAAAAGGTGTCAAAACTCTCAGTTTTGCTTTCCTTTCTGTTGGGTATTTTAGGTTGGAACTTGCACTGATTTTTGAATTTTGATATCTCTGTTTCCATGTATTGTTTAAATACAGATATTAAAATGACTTTTTCTAGCAAATCTCAGCTTAGAGATTAAAATATCACTGGTCTTTCTATCAGTACATTCTGTCTTTGGTTTTGTTTTTGTTTTTTTTACTTTTGTTTTTGGCTTCTTTGATAAAATGATATTGCCTTGTTCCATTGTTCTATGTGCTTTTCTTGTTCTAAAAGAGCTGCGACTTGGATTTGACACATCTTAAAATTTCATATTAGACTTAAATTTTCTGTTTTGCAATAAATGATTTGGAAAAACTTGGGATCCTTTTATTATGAGCTTGTTGGGTCACTGGTCCTTTTTAAATTAATCAATTTATTTATTATTATAAAGATGTGGGGTACAATTCAGTGTGAGGTAAACAAACGTTGATTATGCATTTACCATTGTGAATGGGATTGTGTTTTTATTTGGGTCTCTGCCTGCTTGTTGTCGTTATAGAGGAATGCAACTGACTGCACGTTTATTTTGTACCCTGAGACTTTGCCAAAGTTCTTTATCAGTGTCAGCAGGTTTTTGACTGATACTCTTGGATTTTCAAGGTATAGAATCATATCATCAGCAAAGAGGGATAACTTGACTTCCTCTTTTCCTATTTGGATACCCCTGATTTCCTTCTCTTGTCTAATTGCCTGGGCTAGGACTTCCAACACAATATTGAACAAGAGGGGTGAGAGTGGGCAGCCTTGTCTTGTTCCTGTTTTCAGGGGAAATGTTTCTAGTTTCTGTCCATTTAGCAATATATTAGCTGTGGGTTTGTCATAGATGGCACTTACTATTTTGAGGTATGTTCCTTCTATGCCTAGGTGTTTGAGGGTTTTTATCAAGAAGGGATGCTGAGTTTTATCAAAAGCTTTTTCTGCATCTAATGATATACTCATGTGGTTCTTGTTTTTACATCTGTTGATGTATTTAATTACATTTATGGTCTTGCGAATGTTGAACCAGCCCTGCATCCTGGGAATGAAGCCTACTTGGTCATGCTGGATGAGTTTTGAGATGTGTTTTTGGACCCAATTTGCTAGAATCTTGTTGAGGATTTTTGCATCTATGTTCATAAGGGATATTGGTCTGTAGTTCTCTTTCTTTGTTGCATCTTTACCCGGTTTGGATATCAGTGTAATGTTAGTTTCGTAAAATGATTCGGGGAGAATTTCATTTTTCTCAATTGCCTGGAATACTGTTAATAGGATTGGTTTCAGCTCTTCCTTGTATGTTTTGTAGAATTCTGCTGGAAAGCCATCTTGTCCAGGGCTTTTTTTTTTTGTAGGTAGTTTTCGTATGATAGAGTCAATTTCTTGGGTTTTTATTGATCTATTCAGTGTCTCAATGTCTTCGTGTTTCAACTTGGGTAGATTGTGTGATGTCAGAAAGTCTTCCATTTCATCTAGTTTATCAAGTTTATTTCCATATAGGTGTACATAGTAATCTCTGATAACATTTTGTATTTCTTCATGGTCAGTTGTGATTTGATATTTTGTATTTCTGATTGTGTTTATTTGGGCTTTTTCTTGGTCAGTCTGGCTAGGGGCCCATCAATCCTGTTAATTCTTTCAAAGAACCATCTTTTTGTTTTGTTGATATTTTCTATGATATTTTTGCCTTCTGTGTCCTGTATTTGTGCTCTTATTTTTGTGATTTGGATTCTTCTGCTAAAGTTGGGGCTTTTATGGTCTTCTCTTTCCAGCTCCCTTAGGTGGTTTGTTAGGCTCTCCACTTGTGATCTTTCCATTTTCTTGATGTGTGCTCGTAGAGATATAAATTCTCTTCTTAAAACTGATTTCATGGCATCCAGAGGTTTTGGTAAGATGTTTCTTCATTTCCATTTGTTTCCAGGAATCTTTCAATTTGTTCTATGATTTCAGTGTTGACCCAGTCATTGCTCAGCATCATGTTGTTTGGTGACCATGTCTTTACGGGTTTTTGCAGAATTTTGTTGGTGTTGATATTTATTTTTATTCCACTGTGGTCTGAAAAGGTGCATGGCAAGATTTAAATCTTATGAAATTTGTTTGTGTTTGATTTATGGCCAATGATGTGGTTGATCTTGGAGTACATTCCATGTGGTGGTGTGTAGAATGTATATTCTGTGGTCTTTGGGTAGAGGGTTCTGAAGGTATCAATTAAGTCCATTTGTTCAAGAGTCTCATTGAGGTTCTGGATGTCCTTGCTGATTTCTTGTCTTGATGATCTGTCCAGGGTTGTGAGCAGGGTTTTAAAGTCCCCTGCTATGATAGTGTTAGAGTCAATCTCTTTTTAAGCTTTGCCTAGAAGCTGCTTTACGAACATTGGTGCTCCTATATTAGGTATATATGTTTAGGATGGATATTTCTTATTGATGGATTGAAACTTTTATCATTATATAGTGGCCTTCTTCATCTTTTTTGATTTTTGATAGCTTAAAGGGCATTTTGTCTGAGATTAAGATTGCAAATCCAGCTTTCGTTTGTGTTCCGTTGGCCTAAAAATTTGTTTCCCAACCTCTTACTTTGAGTCTTTGAGTGTCCTTTCTGGTGAGATGAGTCTCTTGGAGAAAATATATTGTTGTCCCATGATATTTTATCCATTTTGCCATTCTGTGTCTTTTCAGTGGTGCATTTAGTCCTTACACATTCAGGCTAATTACTGAAATATGAGGGTTTATTTTTGTCATGATGCTCTTATAGAGTTGTTGTACTTGTTTGTTTGTTGTCTTTCTTTTGTTTTTTTGGGTTGGTTCGTGTGTGTTTTCAATCTTTTTCCTGCGCTCTTGTGAAGAACATTGTTGTTCTTTTTCCCTTTTCTTCTGTGTTTAATACTTTCTTAAGAGTTTCTTGTAGGGTTGGTCTGCAGGCAGCATAAGTTCTTAAGGATTGGATGTCTGGGAAAGATTTTGATTCTCCCTCACTGATGAAGCTTAGCTTGGCTGGGTAGGTTATTCTTGGTTGAAATTGTTTATCTTTGAAAACTTTGAATATTGGACTCCAAGCTCTCCTAGCATGAAGGGTTTCTGTAGATAAATCTGCTGCTATTCTAATTGGTCTTCCCTGGTAGGTGGTCTGACCTTTTTCTCTTGCTGCTTTTACTTTCACTTTGTTCAGGAGGATTATTATGTGCCTAGGAGTTGGTCTTCTCATTTGTTGTCTTGTTGAGGTTCTCTGGCTTTCTTGTGTTTGAATTTTCACATCATTAATGAGGTGAGGGAAGTTTTCTGGAATAATTCCATGGAATGTTTGTTCCAGGGTTGTCTCTGTCTCTCTTTCTACCTCAGGAAGGTCAATTATTCTTTGGTTCATTCTCTTGAAGTAATTGCTCATCTCTTGAAGGCTTTGTTCTGTCTTTTTAAGCTTCTTTTCTATGTTTTTTGACCATTTGGTTTAGCTCTATATTTGGTCTTCAAGTTCTGAGATTCTGTCTTCTGCTTGGCTAAGTCTGCTTTCAATGCTTATTAGTTTGTTATTTATTTCAATCACAGTATTCTTTATTTCTATTATCTCATTTATCAACTCCTTCCTATTTTCCTCTTGTCTCTCCTCAGTTCTTTTTATTCTCTCTATTAATGTCTTGATGTCTGGGTTTGTAGCATGTGACCACCCACTCTGGGGGCTCTTCATTGTTTGCATTCCAAAGTCTGTTTTCTCAATATCTGATCTCCCAGGGGTCTGTGTGAGACCTGTATTCTTCTTTTGATTTTTCTTCATTTGTGTAGATTTGCCTCCCCACTTTTTCCTTTTTATTTTTTTCTCCCTGTTTTCTTTAAATCTGTTGTTCAGGGTGGCAGGGTTGTTTTTTGCTTCTGTTTGTTCAATCTCCTATTCTTCCTTTTTTTTTTTTTTTTTTTGAGTTGGAGTCTCACTCTTTTGCCCAGACTCAAGTGCAGTGGCCGCTCCCGGCCACCACAACCTCGACCTGCTGGGCTCTGGTGATCCTTCTGCCTCAGCCTTCCAAGTAGCTGGAACTACAGGTGCATGCTAACATGCCTAGCTAGTTTTTGATTTATTGTAGAAATGAGGTCTCGCCAAGTTGCCCAGGTGGGTCTCGAACCGGTGAGCTCAAGCAATCCACTCACCTCAGCCTCCCAAAGTGCGGGATTACAGGCTGAGCCACCCAGCCCGACTCTCCTATTCTTCCTTATGTGAATCTTCTAGCTTTGTTCGAGTCTAAGGCTGGACTGTAGGTTGAAGGTTATATCTTTTGCAACTTTGAGATTTATTTGAGGGGGGAGCTGTGTTTCAAAATTTATTTGCTGATTCCAATATCCACTGATACGTGTATAGATAAGCTGGATCCTGCTTCCCACTGTCTTGTAATCTGTTCATGAAGTGGGAGTATTGGTTTCTTCCCAGGAAGTAAAATGATATAAGAAAAGGGAAAGAAATGGAAAAGGGAGAGGGGAAAGCGGAAGGTGGACACAGGAGAGTAAAAGGGAGAACAGACAGAGGTACCCACTAATAAATAAAAATAGATCTGAAGACAGATAAGAGTAAGAGAAAACAAAAATAAAAACAAACAAACAAAAAACAGTGACAAAAAAAAAAAAACTAGGACATATAATCATACAGACACACAAACTGACCAACCTCCTTAAGATGTATTGTTCCCTTACACAACCATGAGGTCTTAGCTCCCAAGTTGGAGGTTAGGCAGAGATAGGTGGGTGAGTCACTGCAGGTCTCTGCCTGGTCACAGGGTTCCAGCGGTTCTCTGGTCCTGCTGTAGTCAGGAGCCAGTTGAGGGAGGTGGAGTGCGAGACTGCTGGGCATTTCTGGTCAGCATAGTGGTTAGGGTGGCTAGGGAGCAGGGCAGTGTGGCCACCAAGGGAGCCCAGAGCTCCATGGGGAAGGAGCCTTGGACTTCCCTGGGTGGTGGAGGCTTGGGGCCTGGTGGGGTGCTTCAGTCCGGGGAAGTCCATAGCTCTGAGGGTTGGGCACGTAGGGACTTTGTGGGCAGCGGCAGCTCAAGATGGGGTTGGGCGCTTCAGCCAGGGCAGGGACCTGGAGCTCCGAAGCACCTGGATAGGGGCCTGGAGTTCCGAGGCACCCAGGTGTGGACGCCAGGGGCCTCCGCGGGAGTGGCGGCTCAAGGTGGGGCTGGGTGCTTCAGTCCAGGTGGGGACCTAGAGCTCCGAGGCACGGGCACTGGGGGCCTCCATGGGGGTGGTGGCTCAAGGTGGGGTTGGGCGCTTCAGCCTAGGCCAGGGGGCAGAGCTCTGAGGCACTGGGGGCCTGCATGGGTAGCAGCGGCTTTGGGCCTGATGGGGCACCCCAGGAAGGGATGGGACCCACAGCTCCGAGGGGCGGGTGCCACGGCCACCCTGGGCAATGGCCGCTTGAGATGGGGTTGGGCGCCTCAGTCAGAGCAGGGACCGGAATTCCGAAGGGTGGGTGGTGGCAGCGACTTTGGGCCACGTTCAGGGCACTTCAACCAGGAATGGGGCTTGTATCTCTGAGAGGCGGACACCTAGAGCCTCCCTGGGCAACAGCGGCTTGAGATGGGGCTGGGAGCCTTACCCAGGGTGGGGACCCAGAACTCCGAGGGGTGAGCACCAGCTACGGCTTTGGGCCACGCGTGGGGCGCTTCAGCCAGTGATGGAGGCTGCCGTTCCGAGGGGCGGGCGTGGAGGACCTCCGTGGGCTGCCACGGCCTGAGACTGGGCTGGGCGCCCAGCCAATGAGGGAGCTGGCAGCAGCTGAGTGCCGGGCAGATCAGTGTAGCCAGCAAGGGAACCCAGATCTCCACAAGGCTGTATCGAGGGCCTCCACAGGTGGTGGCGCGCAGCTTGGGGCCAGGTGAGACGGTGTAGCTGGGTAGGGAGCTGGGAGCTCCACGTGGTTGGGGTCCGGGGCCACCTGGGGTGGAAAAGCAGTAGCAGAGGAGCTGCGGTAGCCCGAGGTGCGTGGGACCGAGGGTCTCCAGGCCTCAAACTGGTGCGGCTGGCGGTGGGCAGGGGTTGGGGGGAGGAAAGCAAGAGTATTTATGGGAACTCACTTTCGGAGAATCTCACAATCCCGCCTGTGCCATCATCTTACAGGAACTCCCTCCAATATGATTTTTTAAAGTTTTTTTCTTTATATAATTTTGCATTGGCAAAATTAAACCTATAGTAATTATTTGTGCTGAGACAAAATATAGCAAGGCTTTCCACATGTGGGGGATAATCCAAGAAGTAAATAGACTGAGATAACACTTTCCTGTTTAAATCATCATCACCAAAGACTTAGTATTAATGCTGAGCAGCACTTTGCAGTACACAAATACCTGTAATAAATGTCCTGCCACATTCCTCTTAATACAGTGAGTAGAACAAATGTTATTTCCAATCTGCAGATAGGGAACATAAGTGCAAGTAGTTCTATGACTTGCCCAAGTTCTCAAAGCTGGTAAGACTCAAGTTGAACTGTGTCTTTAACCCTCCATATCCAACTTCTCTGTATCTCCTACTATTGGTACCTGGAATTATTAATGGCAGTGCATGAGCCAAGTTTAATACATTATGTATTTGTGAAGGAAGAAGCCACAGATAAGTAATTTGAATGTACTTTTAAATTGCAGCTGCATTGTACTGAACGAAATTAATGGGTAATCAAATAACTTGCTTACTGCACATAGTTGGATGCATTAATAAAGATGTATCAGATGAATTGTCACGAGAACAGTTGCTTTTTCTTGTTTTTGTTTTTGTTTTTGTTTTTCTGTGCATGTGCTAATTTTGTATAGTTTCATCCAGATCTTCCAAAATGTGTCCAAGTTCAGGATGCTTTGTTGTTTCATCATAAGGGATGCTTTAAGGCTCAATCCAGTGTACTGGATACATAAAACATGCAACTTTCTAAACATTAGTAACTACTAATAATGTTACTACCCTCGCTACCACCAACAGAAATTCAGATACATTTCCTTATACATGACTCCCATCAAAACAGGAAAAAACAAAGTATGGTGTATGTATAATGGCATACACTGTTATCAAGTACATCTCTAATTAGAAAGATTTCTACCTTGACAAGCTTGAATGGAAACCAAATCCTCCCATGACAATGTCATATGACTGATGAATAGAAGAACTTCCAAAGACTAGTTCGTAGCTTCATACATTTCAGACTTTGTTTCTCTTCCCTTATCCACAAGCTTCTGATGCTAAGTTCCTTAGAGCACATATATTGGAGTGGCAACAAAATGTATATATGTTTTAAGAGATGTTATCTGTGTATTACTTTTCGAAGTTGAACTGAATTACCATAGCAATGTGTTAGTATGACATTAACTCAAAAGATGACATTAATCAAATGAATGCTAGCATCACCATGTGACAGGCAGGACAGTCAAAGAAAGTGACCAAAGCGTGTTTGTCATTTGAGAAGTGCGAGATCATATTAAAGTGGTATTTGAAATTCGAGAACATTGTGGAAGTATAACAGCAATGAAGGCATGAGTATGCAACAGAACTTCCAACATGCCTAACAATCGCTCGCGTTCGTGATAAATTTGAGACACATTGTACTGTGTGCGATGTTCACAAGGAAAGATCCGGGAGGTCTTCCACAGCAGCAAATCCTGCAGTAGTTTGCCGTAATCAGAAGTGTCTGGATGCTGATGGTAACCACTTTGAGCACCGCTTATAATTGAAGTCAAATGTGACGTATATTCATCTTTTGTTATCAGTATATATTGAGTATTACAATTTTAATACAGTTTTTTCCTTTCTTAAAATCTGTATACATTTTTTGGTATCTTCCATATATATCACATATTCATGCCACTACACTGAGTCAGTCAGAACAGTGAACTATAGAAGTTTCCTTGGAAGCCATTACTACATAGGATGGCTAGAAAAAACTTCTTGGACATGACTAAATACCACATAAATATATCTCAGTATACCCAAAATATATGTTCTCAATTTATCTTCACCTTAGCCATATCCCAAAAGTTTCATTGGCCATACTGTGGGAAAAGATAGGCAAATTAAAATATTGTTTAAAAAAATAATTTCCAGAAGCAATACCGTTTTATACTTCCTTCAAAGGCTGGTATCAATAGACAAAATGTAGTATCTTATTATTTAACTTACACACAGTATTAAAGATTATTCTCATAATAGTCAATATTTATCATTGTGTATATCACATGTGCATTTTGCTAACACCATTTTTAAAGAGTATACCATTTTTTATTCCTTTCACCTCATTTGAGTTCCTTGTAGATCCTGGATGTTAGACCTTTGTCAGATACATAATTAGCAAATTTTTTTTTCCCTTTTTGTGTGTTGTCCCTCCACTCTCTTGATGGTTTCTTTTGCTGTGCAAAAGCTTCTCAGTTTGATGAGGTCCCACTTGTCTATCTTAGCTTTTATGGCACTTGCTTTTGAGGATTTGGTTATACTGCTGGTAGTAGTGCAAGCTAGTTCAACCTCCACAGAAATCAGTGTGGCAGTTCCTAAAAGAACTAAAAATTGTCCTTCCATATGATCCAGCAATCCCTCTCCTGGGATTATATGGAGAAACATAAACCATTCTACAAAAAGATGCCTGCACACTCTTGTTTATAACCACACTATTCACAATAGCAAAAACATGGAACCAATCCTATTGCTCATCAAAAGTGAACCAGATAAAGAAAATGTGGTACATATACATGATGGAATATTACACACCCACAAAAAGGAACAAAGTCATGGACTTCACAGCAAATTGGATAGAGTTGGAGACCATCATGCTTAGTGACCTACCACAGAAACAAAGAACTTAACACCACATGTTCTCACTCATAAATGGGACCTGAACATTAATCACATTAGCACAAGGGAGAGATCGGCAGTTGCTGGGCACTGCCAGGGGAAGGAGGGAAGAAAGGAGGGAGGGAGGGAGGGAAGGCATGTAACAACATAAAGATCCTGGTCCCAAACCAGGGGAATTAAGGGCCAGTTGGAGGCCCAAACTTCACCCGTAAGCAGCCCACTTCTATAACTAATCCTAACTTGTACCCCACATCTCTATCATAAACATAAATTAAATTAAATTAATAAATAAATTAGCTGGGCATGGTAGTATGCACCTGTAGTCTCAGTTACTTGGGAGGCTGAGGCAAGGGGATTGTTTGAGTCCAGGAGTTTGATAACAACCTGGGGATATAGCGAAACTCTGACTCCAAAAGTAAATGAATAAATAAAATTTACAAGTAAAAAAGAAAATGAAAACACAGAACTCAACAGAATCCAAGAATTAAGTAACACAGTTACATAACCCAAGCTTCAAAAAACCCTTTCAGACTAAGATATTTCAGCCATTCCTGAAATACTCCTGAAAAGATGCCTGAAATGCAGTGATTAGCATGCTTTTCAAATATGTCTCTTTCAGTTCAATACATCTTCTACATGATGTGTTTTAAAAGTTTAAGGGTTAGTGAAAAATCTATCCCTCTAGTTCAGGAAAGCCCAAAGATTGCTTCATTTTAAAAAATCACCACTGATCCAACTGAATTGCCCTTGATGACTTTTTTGTTTACTGAATCTGTAAGCCCTGAGCTTACTTTCTCATAATTCCAGCCATATGTTTCTTTATCTAGGGCTTAAATACAACAGGTTGTTTGTATCTTTCATTTACCTTTCTGAATCAGCTTACTCTAGTAGCCCTGAGTATGAGACATTGGCTTCAAATGTGTTCTTAAGCCAGGGAAATGTGTTCATCGCTTCTATTTTGCCAGAAATATCCCCCTGAGTAGCCAGAGACCAGCATAAGAGAGTGAATTGAAACACTGAGAAATTCGCAGCAACTGCCTCCTATTAGTGTGTGTGTGTAGGTCTCGCTACTTATACGTGTGTGTGTGTGTGTGTGTGTGTGTGTGTGTGTGTGTGTGTGTGTGCACGCATGTATGTGTGTGTGTGATTTCTTAAATTCTGTTCTTTTGCTTTCATACTTTAAGAAAGGGTCAAAGGATGTGGGTATCAACCATGATTTTGGCAATTAAAGTGAAAATAATCTTGTACTGATGATTTCTGGTAGTGAAAATGTGTTGGTAGCTATACTGACATACCCTGAAGTAATTCTTGAAAATAGTTTGGTCCATAGGAACCAAACCTTTTCATTCCCCGACCTTAGACAAGTGAACCAACAGAAAATAAGTTTCTACTTTTGATGTAGTAACAGTGAGAAAGTTCAATCCCAATGGAGAAAGATCATTCTAGGAGGGCTGAGTCCTTTACATTGACTAGAAATAATTCAGTGAGTAACTTGCTTGTTCAGATCATGCTTTGAGACTTGCAAACGTTTTCAGAAAATGGAACCGAAGTGGAAGCTCCTAGTAGACAAGCCATGGAGAAAGAAAGAGTACTACCAATAACATGTCACAGGACCCTCAATAAATAGATCTCTGTTTCAGTACTCTGATAATTACGAATCAGTATTCATTGACTCATATATATGGGCTAAGGAATACTGACATATATTACAATTCTTCCCCTTTATCTCCTACACATGTCCAACCTTCTCTGTCACACCACTTTAGCTTTATTTTTAAAACAACTAAATTAGGAATGGTTCTTTTATGTAAAGATATGAGATCAACACTAACCTTTTGACTTAGAACAGGTTGGAACAGAGTTTATATTACTCCTTTGATGATGGAAAAATTACATTTTACCTCCATATGATCTCTGTAGCATAGTGTGGTCATACTTCTTGCATGAAGCACAGGTCTTTAAAATGAAAACAGCAGAAACAACCATAAAAACATGAAATTGTCTGTTAACATTTTGATCTTCCCAATGTCCTTGAATGAGCTAACGGTGGTAGCCAAGAAGCTTAGAAAAAAGCTTGGAAAAATACTTGAATTGTTAGACTGTATGATAACAATTAAACCCTCTACATTGACCCCAAAAGTTACAGCCACAATCACAGAAAATTAGCCAGAGTACTCAAGAACACTTACAGGTTAAGGGAATATTGAGTAACATACAGAAAAGTTGTTCATGTGAATGGAGAGGGGATTGTGTTTCTTTCTGGTTCTGGTTACTTATGGTTACATAACAAATCATTATACAATTCGTGGCTGACTAAAACATTTATTATTATTTCTCACAATAGTATAGGCCAAGAATGTGGGCAGAGCTTGATGATACAATTTTTCTGCTCCACATGGCATTGACATGACCAATCCATGGTATTTATCTGGTGGGTGGGCAAGTCGGAAAGTTGGGTTCAATTAGTTCTCTTTCCTTATCTGTGTCTTCTTTGCACATGTTCTCCCAACAGGACAGTTGGATTTCTCATATGGCAGCTCTAGGCTTCAAGAGGAAGAAAGTGGTAACTGCTACTCCTCTAAAAAGTTAGCCTTGGAATAAGGCATAATATTACTTCTATCATAGTCTGTTGGCCAAAGCAGTCACAGGCCACCCCAGATTTAAGGGGAAAAAACTTAGATATGACCTCTTCGTGGAAAGTGCAATAAAAAATGTCTGTATATTTTTAATCTACTATATATCTCTTTAGTAGAGGTTGCTCAAGCCCAAATATTAGTTGCAGGATTAGAAATCATGATGTCAGAACCATTCACAAAGTCAAAATTCTTGAAGATGGCCCTCTGACCAAAGACTTCAGAGCTCTAGCACTGATTATAAAAGCTTTAGTAAAACCTGGTTAAACCTGAACTGCACAACATCCAATCAGCTATAAACAAAGGCATTGTTCTAGTTCTGGGGAGAGCTGATCTTTGATGAGGAAGTGGCTGATCCTATGGCTTTTACCTGGGAACCTTTGGAGGTAAAATTTCAGTCGTCCCAGTTATAAAGATATATGGGAGAAACTGGAAAGAATCTGGAGATGATCAACTGAATAGATTAAAGGATAGGAAATTATTTCCTTCAACAAAAATGAAAGAGTTTGGGCTATTGAGCCACAACAAAGGAAGTTATCTAAGCTTAATAGATGTCTTCAAATACATGAGAGGAGGATATTCTTTGTAGAAAATTAAGCAGTTGCTTCACTTAGAAATAGCTGTAGTAAGAGGAAATGACTTACATTGAAATAGATAAAACAGGGATAGAAGCTTGCAGTCTATTAGAGAATTGAAGAGCTTGAAATCAGGTATTTTAAATGTAAAATATGTTTTATTGGTTTTTAGAGTTAGTGTATTGAACTCTACTTTAAGTTTATGGGCAAAAATAAATTAAGTAACAGAATGAAAGAAAAGGGAGAAAAATACACACAAATGTGATGCAACCCATGATATTAGACTGTTTACAGTCTATATGGGAAGATATTAAGTAAATATTTAAAGGTAACATGAATAATTTATAAACACATATGAGCCCCCACCTGAGGAGTGCTATCCTGAATGGGCTGCCACAGGCATCTATGAAATATTCATTCTGTATTTCTTTTGATTGCTTCAGAGGTTTCCTTTGCCTTCAGTTGCAGGAAGAGTTATGGAAAATGGACAAGGGGAGAGACCTTCCCCTGAAGTCTTCGCAAATACTCTCCATTAATTGAATGGACACTGCAGAGCACCCATGTGCCAGACAGAAACTTCAGAGGAAGGTGGGTAGTCAGTCATTATGGCAGTTATGGAAATAATAAATAGGGAGAAGTAGGGATAGAAATATACAAAAGATATCCCAATCTGCTGAATTGGTTGCATCTACATAACTGAAGGATCCTGAACCTCTCCTCATTCAATAGCTGTCTTTTTTTCCACTCTTCTCATAATCTAGTTCACATCTTGTTTCTATGTTTTTAGATAATAGAAGTGTCCCCTTATTTTCCCCTGTTCATCTCCCCAGTCCCTGTCCCACAGGATGCCTTTTAACCACCACCCCCAAAACATGCATTAGGAAAATTGTAACTTTCTAAACATAGGGAATGGAACAAAGCAGAGTTTTCTGTTTCCACTACCAAGCCTGTGGAGGTGTAGTGGGATGTGCGGCAGGAGGGGAGGTTCTGAACGTGCCTGTTTATCCAAAGTAACAAGACCCACCAGTTATTTGGTGATCTCTGTGTACAAAGTATTTGATAAACTTTAAGTTGAATCATAAGAAAATTACCACTTTTTAATTCCAAAAAGTTGAATCTTGACAATTTCTATATGATTCAAACTAAAAATATTACATTATACTTTAATCCTTATAACATCTTGTGAGGAGGATCTTATTAGCCTTCTTATTCATAACACATTTAATAAAAATTAAGGCCCTAAGACTCTAAATAACCTGCTAAAGATCACACAGGTGGTTAAAAAAAAGAGTCAACATATTAACAGAATTGTATTCAATTCCAAAACTCCATCCACTATCCCCCCTTATATATGTGTCATATTTATACTGAAGGAAAACAGAATCTGGGAACCCCAGATTTACTCTGCCAAAGGGCAAGAGGAACACATACTAACTGCTCCTCTACCCCCTCTTCTATATGTAAAATCTATGTTCACTGAGAGCGAATCAAATCTCACAAGAATGCAACCACTTGCCTCATTGCCTACCATTCAACCCTTTTTTACTTTATCTTCCTTCCCCCTCCTGCCTGTTCTTTTCCCTTTAAATACAGAAGTCCTCAAAATTCACTTCAGAAAAAGCACACATCACAGGTGCTGCTGTAATTTGTGTTTCTTTTTCCCAGGCACATCCTAAACTTCAGTAAAATAAACCTCAGAATCAATTGAGACATGTCTCTTTCATTTTTTCAGTTTACATTTTGGTAACCACAAGGGATTCTGAGTGGAGTTTAGTCCCTGGCCTGCAGCAACTCTCCTGCCAGTGCCTGGTTTCAGCTTGGGCTATCTTTATCGCTCTGATAGGACATTTTGCTGAGAGCTGGAACTTCTCTCTCCGGAGATCCCCAATCTCCCTAATATTTTGGTCCAATTTCCTTTCTAAAAGTTTCCTACTTCCTTGAGTGGCAAAGAGCAGTCTTCAGTTTGGGCCCCATTATTAGGGTGTGGCAGGGACAGGGTGAGGGTGGAGAGGCGCAGGGAGGCACGCAGCAGCACTGCCGGGGCTGGCAAGCCGGAGGTGTGCACTGGCAACCCAGAGATCCGAGTAAATGCAAAGAACTGCGACACACAGAGATGAGAGAAGAAAAGATTTATTTAAGAAAAGTTCACCCCCTACAGACAGGAAGTGGGCCTACACTCTAGGTGAGTGTGGCATCACAGCCCCCCAGAGTTCTGGCTTAAATCCTTTTCTTGGAGATGTTGCACATGACTGCCGTGACTGCTGTGACTTCCTTATCGACCACCTGTGGATGTCTTGGAGAACCTGTGACACAGGGACCCATTAATGTCCGCCCATGTTATCACAGCCCCTAGAGAAGGGCGTGACAAGGATTCTAATTCTCCTGCACCTTCCCAAATGACATTCCTTAGACCTAATGGAGGGTGTACCTCCCCTTATCTCCTAGGCATTCCCAGTAGGTAGCTTTGGGGGATCCTTGGTTTCCCTGTAGATAGTGCCCAATTTACTGGAAGATCGAATCCCCACCTGCTCCCCCTCTGAGCGGTCATAACTTTTGTAATTACAAGTTTCATGACTTTTACAATCCTTGCCCAATGCATGATGTCTTAGGCCTTGTAAATTCCCTTTACTCTAGGCAAGCTTGATTGCCACTATGAGATACCTCTGATACCTGGCACCAGGAAGTCTATTTCTGAAAAGACAAAGTCGGTAAAGTTAATTATACCTAAAGTGTGCATTTCTCCAAAAGCATAGCTTCTACTTTCTCATCACTGTGTCAGGGTTTAAGAACAAGATGAAAAATGGCTTACCATTCTTGGTCTGTCCTTTCACTCATTTCCAGGTAAGGAGCTAGAAGTTTCATTTTAGAATTTGGTAGGTGAAGGTGAAGGTTTATTGTCACCTAGCTGTAATTTCTCCTTATTCTCAGAGATCTCAACTACATGTTAATTGTGTGATCTCTCTTTTTCTTTCTACATTTTTTTGTTTCACTCTATCTTCCATCAAATTTGACCAACTCCTAAGCTGCTCTAATGTTGATTGAAACCTCTGCAGCTACAGAAAATCAAATTCTACCTCTAAAACAAAAACAAAAACAAAAAACCCTGGCCAGTTAAGAAAGATAAAAAAAAATTTGATTCCCTGAGAGGCTTCATCTACATAACAAATCCACCTTTTGTTAGTCAAACCTTTTCTTCCTCCCATAACCTGTCTTGCTACTAAAACCTGCTTTTTTTTTTTTTTGGATGTACTCTTGAGTCCACATTCTTTTGTTATTTCAAGATGGTATATGAGCTTCTGTTACTTACTGACAAGTTGCTTCTTCATTCTGAGGGCTCCCATGTATGCACATTAAATAAATTTGTATGCCTTTCCTTCTATAAATCAATCTGCTTCGCGCCAGTGATTGTTCAGTGAAACTTTAGGGGGCCAATAGCCATGGCCCTCACAGCAAACATGGTGATAAAAACCATGTTTGTTTTCTGGAAGCTGCAGTAAAAAGAACCCAGGAAGCTGATCTGCTAGCAAGGGAATAAGAATTTCTTACCAGCCAGGCTCATGGTCTCTCTCTTCTCTGCGCACTTCAGTTGAAAGCATAGTAGAAATCACTATTTGTCTCATCTGCAAAATTTTGATTTAGGGGGAAAAAAATTGAGGTGACTAGTTTTGGTTGTAGCAAGTCTGGTGTCCTTTTGGTACTTTGTGGTATAAATATTCATATTGTTTGACCCTTTTCCTCTCAGAAATAACACTTTTTTCTTGCCATTTTCCTTTGTTTTTGTCTTCCTATTCTGTCAAAAAGAAGAGTATCATAGGGTAGAACACAGGCCTAAAACCCCAATAAGCCTATTGTTCAATCTGACTTTTTGGGAAACACCTCGTGCACCGTGGTTATCATAAACTTGGTTAGGGTACTTGGGAGGATAACTTTGGTAAAAATGTTTAAAACTCAGAAAATATCAACTGTTTGTTTTGGCTAAAATCTGGCAATAAGAGATTTGAAAGCAGTTTTTATGAGCTCTACTGTTAAAAGTCTACTTCCCTATCCTCACAAAAAGCTCGCCCTCCTTCCATTTTCCTGGTACTCTTGGCCCTGGGACTCTTGGCCCGGACAGTCCTCACAGGCTGGTTACACCTGGTTCTCCTAAGCCTCAGTTTGAACCTCACATTCTGCTGGCCCAGGAGGGAAGGTTGAACAGCAGACCCCAAGTGTGACAGCCTGACACCCACAGAAGCATTAGCAGAGAGGTCAGGTGAAGAGTTCTGATGCTTGGGCAAAGAGAACACGAAAGGACTTGTCAACAACTTACCAGTGTATATAATTAACTCTTAAAGCTATATTCCAAGATTACATACTTTACTTAGCTCAGATTTGGGCAGATTCTGAATAAGTAGGGATAGAATTAACTAAATTTTATTGTCACACATTGCATTTACTGAACCTTAATTCATAGGAATCTGTGAATTATTTAAACAAAACAGGTTAAAATTGTTATTGCATTTTCTCATGGTGAATGTTACACATGGATCATGGTAGATTGAATAATGGGTTTCATTTCTTACCCTTCCCTATATGCACAGTTTTTGCCATGTGACTTTGCAGTTCTTCCCACTAAAGAATGGTGCCAGAGATAGCCTGCTGGTCTCAGACAAATGAAAGCACCATATTGCAGACTTGATTTGAACCTCCAGCCTGGAACCAAACCCAAATGAGAGCAGCAAAGCTATGCCAGCCAAACTGCCAATGCATTTGATTGAATAAATGCTTATTATGGTATAGCACTGAGTTTTGGGTGGTTGACAGTGCTATTTTGACACCAAGTCAATAATACACTGGTTTAAGAATTACCATAGCTTTCAAGGGACATTAAACCCCACAGGGCCCACTTGGCAGTAATGGCAGGTTTTTTTTTTTAATTTTAGGGAATTTTACTTTATTATTTTATTTCACTTTATTTATTTTAATGTTAAAGATGTGGGGTACTATTAAGGGTTAGGAATACAAATTTAGGTATACAAATGTTCATTATGCAGGTACCCTTGTTGATGAGGTATGCCTCCCCTTCCCCAGGCAGATTCCCACTACTGCCAATCCCACTTCCCCACCCCTCTACCAGCAGTTTCCCGCTACTGCCAATCTTTTTCTTATAGTATCACGATAATCATTCAAGGTCTGCTTATGAGTGAGAACATGTGATACTCAGTTCTTTGTTTCTGTGAAAGATCACTCAGTATTATAGACTCTAAGTCCATCCAGGTTGCTGTGAAGTTCACGATTTTGTTCTTCTCTATGGCTGAGTAATATTCTATCGTGTATATGTACCACTTTTTTTAAATCCAGTCCTCTTTTGAAGGACAGCACAGCTGGTTCCATGTTCTTGCTACTGTGAACAATGCTGACATTTAGGATCTACAAGGAACTCAAATGCACCAAAAAAACAAAAAAAAGCCCCATTAGAAAGTGGGCAAAAGAGATGAATAGACAGTTCTCAAAAGAAGACGTACAAGCAGTCAACATACATGAAAACATGCTCAACCTCACTAGTCACCAAAGAAATGCAAATTAAAACTACACTGAGATACCACCTAACTCTAGTCAGGATGGCTATCATCAACAACTCAAAAAACAACACATGCTGGAGAGGATATAATGAAAAGGGAGCACTTCTACACTGTTGATGGGAGTGTAAACTAGTACAACCTCTGTGGAAAACAGTGTGGGAATTCCCAAAAGATCTAAAAATCGGCGTTTCATATGACCCTGCCATCCCTCTACTGGGAATATACCTGGAAGAACTCAATCACTCTATAAAAAAGATACCTGCACACATAATGACAGTTTTCTACACCACTACCAATATCCCTTATCAACATCATTATCAGGAAAATGTCAAAAGGTACAAACTTTTGGTCAAAGGGGATAGACTTTCAGTTACAAGATGAAAAAGTAACAGAGATCAAATGTACAGCATGGTAACTATAATTAATAATGTGCTTAAAATTTGACAAGAGAGATCTTAAGTATTCTCACCACACACACATACACACACCCACACAAAGGTGATGGGTAGGTTAATTAACTTGATTGTGATAATCACTTCACAACATATACATATATCAAAACAATATGTCATACACCTTAAATATATGCAAATTTTATTTGCCAATTTTACCTCAGTAAAGCTGGGGAGGAAAAGGGGGATGTCACTGCTGAGGACTCTGAAGCAGAGTTTCTGAATTTGACTCTGGGCTCTGCTTTTTAATAGCTGTGTAACCCTGGGCAAGTGACTGCTTTAAACTTTAGTTTTCTTGTGTAAACTGATCATGTCTACCTCTTGGAGATTCCTCGTGCTTATTAATGTATTAAAGGATCTGAGAAGTTCTGTAATAAAGACAGCTTAAATTTCTTTAATCTGAAAAAAAAAAGCTGCTGAAAACTCAGCATGGTGTGAGCAGGTGTGCTCCTAAATCACCCTTCATGAAATGGGCAAACAAGTTGAAAGAATCTCCATGAAAAGACAGAGCTTCCTTGAGCTCATACATATCAATAATCCTTTCCCAGAACCCTGAACGAGTCACAAAACATTAAGATTAACATCTTTGTCCTAAGAATCTGTCTTTCTGCTACTGGCCCTGCCTTTCTCGTCTATGTGGCTGACCCACCCATCCATCCAGTCCTCAGAGAGATGAGAAACATGACGTCAGCTCCCGTGAATGCCTGCCCTCCGAAAGAAGTTTTGAAAAGCCACTATCCTCAAGCACTTGCCACCACGTTTTCTTTAACTTCTGGCCCCCTCTCCACCCTCTCTCTCTCTCTCTCTGATCTACTTTCTAAATAAACTATCTTATCTTTCCTAATCTAATTTCTGTGAAATTCTTTGCATACTCATAGCACTAGCACACTGACATAACACTCCAAAAAAATTCACCGAAGCAGAGTGCAGCCTCTCACAACAATACAAGCTGGTACAATGATGCCAATGGGTTCCTAGAACACTTATCTCGTGGGGAAGCTTCTACTACAGGGGCTTGCCCTCCAAAGTATAATTTCAGATTTTTTGGGTCCCCCCTCATATACGTATATGTATATGTATATATAAAAGATCTTTAAACTTTTTTTCTTATTGGCCCTGTTTTGGGGACTTTTTAGTAAGTTGACTGAAATCTTTTTTTTTACAAAACCCATGTATTTGGGTTCTCTGTTTGCTTTCTTTCTTAAAAATTGTTCTTTCAGGCCAGGCTTGGTGGCTCAGCCTGTAATCCCAGCACTTTGGGAGTCCAAGGCAAGTGGATTGCCTGAGCCTGCGGGTTCAAGACCAGCCCGGGCAACTTGGCAAGACCTTGTCTCTACAATAAATCAAAAGTTAGCCGGGCATAGTAGCACGCACCTGTAGTTCCGGCTACTTGGAAGACTGAGGTGGAAGGCTCGCCGGAGTCCAGCTGGTCGAGGCTGCAGTGGCTGGGAATGTGCCACTGCACTCCAGTCTGGGAGACAGAGTGAGACTCCAACTCAAAAAAAAATTGTTCTTTCATTTACTTTTATTTTGCTCTAGTCCTCCTTTCTCTCTGCCATCTTCAGTACCAAGTTAAAAGATACAGAGAAGCCTACTAATGACTCTGACCCCTTAAAAAACTCAGAATAAGGTCATCAGTTACCCTTTTGGGGGAGGAGTCTTCTGCTTTCTTTGTGGAGTTTCAAGAGTTATGAGCAAATTATTCTCAAATCTAAATCTCTGCTCACATTTGCATCATGCTAACTGATCTTCTCAGCTCTTGGAGGTACCTGAAATGACTTTGCATTGTGATTTGACTTTGGTGGTGTGTATAATGGATAGTAAACGGGCTGATCACAGACTGACTGACTGGCATGGGATTTCCCAGCAGCCTTGGGGAAATGTCCTTACACGGCAGCCTTGGGGAAATGTCCTTACAAGGAGGTACACTGTAAAAGCACTGCACTGTCTCATCCAGTAGAATTTCCCTCTTTCTGGGGACCCAGGATTCAATGTAAAAAATGGGCTTTTGATTTTGGGCAATCTATGTTTTGCCTTCTAGCTGTGCCTGCTTCTCATATATTTAAATATTTATGCCTAATGTTTTAGCTCTATGCTATTGAAATATAAATTCTCTAGCTTGTTTCACCTGAGAGTTGTCCTTTTAGAAATGCATGTTTAGGGTTGTCCAACAAACAAATGCCTGGGGCAGTGAAACCTTAAACAAGAAATTGATAGTCTAGAGTATGGGAGAGAAACTATGAGATCTACTTCTGTCTGTCTGTACATCTATGTGTTTATACATGTCAGGCATGTGATGTTTTATTACCAAAAGATATAAAAGAGCTGTAATTGTCTTAAAAAATAAGTAATCAAATCAAATATTTTTATCAGTAAATAGAAATTTTAACTAAAATGTCTTTTAGTTCAAGTGACTTTAGTAATCTTTCATATATAAAGATTACTAAATTATCTAGCTTTTAAATTATTGGTAAAGTAAAGTAAAAAGTCTTCAAAAAATTTTTTATAATCAAAATTTTTTATTATGATATTGTGGAGTACAGTTAAGGGTTAGGTATACAAATATGTTTCGTTCAGGCACCCTTGCTGATAAGAGGTGTTTCCCCATCCCCAGACAGATATTTACTACCATTAATCCCATCTCCCTCCCCCCCATAGTTTCCCACTACTGTCAGTCATTTTCTTATAGTATTACATTGGATGTTCAAGGTCCACTATATGAGTGAGAACATGTGATACTCAGATCTTTGTTTCTGTGAGAGGTCACTCAGTATTATTAACTCTAGTTCCATTCAGGTTGCTGCAAAGTTCATGATTTTGTTCTTTTTTATGACAGCATAGTATTCCATCATGTATATGTACCACATTTTTTAAATCCAGTCCTCTTTTGATGGACAGTATGGCTGATTCCAGGTTCTTGCTATTGTGAACAATGCTGCGATAAACATACTGC
>NW_007247032.1:198198-231514 GCF_000164805.1 Carlito syrichta | reverse complement strand
TTCCCACAGATCCTAGGAAAAGAGATTTTAGCATGCTTCCCTGACTGGATTCAGAGGGCACAGAGAGACCAATGCTTAGGAATGATGCCAGAAGTTATTGGCAGCACAATGGAGGGGGAGGGAGAGGGGGAGGGGCAGCACCACTGACACTTTTTCCAGCTTAGGTCTGCTAACTACTTTCAACCTGTTTTGCGATGAGAGACCCAACTCAGTCCTTTCCTTTTTAACACCCAGTCATCTACCCAGGTCTTTAAAGATTCAGCTCATGATTAATATAAGACAACGCAGTAAACTGAGGAAGAAACAGTGCATGAGAAAATAAGACAAATTGGATACTCATACTGACAAACGGGAGATGCACACGCAAGCACAAAAACACACAAAAATCTAATTATATGTATATTTATACATATATATGTAAATGTAACCTATAGAAAGAGAGGTAGATATAGATAGGTTGAATGATAGATGTGATGCATCAGAGTATACATATATATGTAATGTGTGTGTGTGTATGTGTTTTTTATAATCAATATTTTTTATTATGATATTGTGGGGTACAGTTAAGGGTTAGGTATACAAATATGCTTTGTTCAGGCACCTTTGTTGATAAGAGGTGTCTCCGTCCCCAGACAGATGTTTACTACCATTAATTCCATCTCCCTTCCCCTCCCCCCCCATAGTTTCCCACCACTGTCAGTCATTTTTTTATGGTAATACGTTGGATGGTCAAGGTCTACTATATGAGTGAGAACATGTGATACTCAGATTTTTGTTTCTGTGAGAGGTCACTCAGCATTACAGACTCCAGTTCCATCCAGGTTGCTGCGAAATTCATGATTTTGTTCTTTTCAATGGCTGCATAGTATTCCATCATGTATGTGGACCACATTTTTTAATCCAGTTCTCTTTTGATGGGCAGTATGGTTGCTTCCAGGTTCTTGCTATTGTGAACAATGCTGCGACAAACATACATGTGCAGGTATCTTTTTTATAGAGTGATTTGAGTTCTTCAGGATAATTTAGACAATTTTTCTGAGTCTATTGATCTATTATTCATCAGATACTATTTCTGCTAGATGTTTTAAGATATAAAATTTTGCTATTGTATTACTTTTTATACTTTCTTAAGTTATAAGTTTTGTCTTCAGAGTTGAACCTTTAAGGACTTTTGACCTGGGCTGTACATCTGATAATTTATTAAAATTGCTTCCCTTCTAGAGTTTTCATATAAATAAGAACTACTAAGAGTTAACATTGTAATTAATGTATGTAATTAAAACTACTACATATAAGAAAACCAATTTTACATCCAAAGTATATAGGGAAAGTAAGATGTGTATTTTGCAAAAAGTTATAGGCATGTGTGTTTTTATTAAAGGAAAAGTAACACTGTTTAATTTAGAGATTACTAAGTTGCTTAAGTTAAAAAAATTAAAATGATGGATAAAACTAAATTGATATAGAAATTGGGAAAATAAATTTTGTACCAAAGTAAAGTAATAAGTCAAAACAGAAGGTCTAAGTATGTTGAAAATGTTGATAAAAGTTTGATCTTATGAAAAAATATTATGGGAGATCAAGTTGGCTAGCATTTCAAGGGGATCAATCTAGTTTTTCTACACATTAAACATTAATATCAAAATCACACTGCTGAAAGACCAGAATCTGAACCTCTATGTCAGAATAACAGGGCTTTCGTACAATATTAATCTGCTCACTAATAGAAAATTGTAAAAGATCTATGGAATCTTACGTTATGGTCAAACTGATAAAATTAGATAAGATTTGTTTATAAGGTTTTATTAAAATTAGCTTTTGTGTTAATAACATACTAATTCAAAGAAAAAACTTGTGTATTTTGAACAAGATTTTCATGTACTAGTTAAAATATAATAATAGATTTTTGTTTACCTTTTGAGTAAACTGAAGAAAAAGGGGCAAGAAAGATTCAGTTGGTTTCATGCAGTCTTTATTAGGTCATACTGTTTGAGAAACTATGTCTCCTCTCAAAGAATAAAAGTTTTGCTTGCCGGGCTCAGTAGCTCAACCTGTAACCCTTTTGGGAGGCTGAGGTGAGTGGTTTGCCTGAGCCCGCAGGTCCGAGACCTGCTTGGGTGGCGAGACCTCATCTCTACAATAAATCAAAAATTCAGCCAGGCATCTTAGCGTATGCCTGTAAGTCTGGGTACTCGGAAGGCTGAGGCAGAAGGATCTCCGGAGCCCAGCAGGTCGAGGCTGTGGTGGCCGGGAGCGGCCACTGCACTCCAGTCTGGGCAACAGAGTGAGACTCCAACTCAAAAAAAAAAAAAAAAGTTTTTGCTTTTTAAAATTGTTGCCTATGATGCAATAGCGAGTGTTTTAAAACTTTGATATTTGACAAATCTTTCAAAATTAAATTCTAAATTTAATCTTTTGACCTCATACTAACTTATTAGAAGTTCAAGAGAGACATATTTGGCTTATTTGGTGTGTCAAAATCATATAGAAAGCATTGTCAAATATGACAGGGTATTTAACTTACTCTGGGTTCTATTTATATAAATGTGTTATTAATATGTGTTCCAAAATTATATGACATTCCCATAATTCTTGTTTATCCTTTCAAAGAACCAGCTTTTTGTTTCATTGATTTCTTGTATTATCTTTTTGTCTTCTATGTCCTGGATTTGGACTTTTATTTTGGTGATCTGGATTCTTCTGCTGAAAGTAGGATTTTTATGGCCTTGCTTTTCCAGCTTTTATAGGTGGCTTCTTAGGTTGTTAATTTGTGATCCTTCCATTTTCTTCATGTGTGTTTGTAGGGATATACATTCCCCTCTTACTACAGCTTTCATGGTGTCCCAGAGATTTTGGTAAGATGTTTCTTCATTTTCACTTGTTTCCAGGTATCTTTTAATCTCTGTTTTGATTTCATCATTGATCCAGGAGTTGTTTAGCATCATGCTGTTTAGTGTCCATGTCCTCATGGGTTTTGGGGGGAACCTGTTGGTGCTAATGATTATTTTCATTCCACTGTGGTCCAAGAAGGTGCATGGTAAAATTTCAGTCCTTTAAATTTACTTATGCTTGATTTATGGCCAAGTATGTGGTCGATCTTAGAGTACGTTCCATGTGGTGATGAGTAGAATGTGTATTCAGTGGCCTTTGCATGGAGGGTTCTGTAGGTATCAATTAAGTCCATTTGATCAAGAGTCACACTGAGGTTTCAGATCTCGTTGCTGATTTTTTGTCCTGATGATCTGTCTAGGGTTGTGATTGGGGTATTGAAGTTCCCAGCTATGATGGTATTGGAGTTGATATCTTTTTTTCGTTTACCTAGAAGGTGGTTTATGAAAGTTGGTGCTCCTATGTTGGGTGCATATATGTTTAGGATGGATTTTCTTGTTGATGGATTGAACCTTTTATCATTATGTAGTGGCCTTCTGTATCTTTTTTAATTTTTGATAGCTTACAGGGTATTTGGTCTGAGATTAAGATCACGACTCCTCCTTTCTTTTGTATTCCATTCACCTGAAAATTTGTTTCCCATCCTCCTACTTTGAGTCTGTGAGTGTCCTTTCTTGTGAGGTGAGTCTCTTGAAGGCAATAGATTATTGCCTCGTGATATTTTATCCATTTTGCCATTCTATGTCTTTTCAGTGGTGCATTTAGTCCATTCACATTCAAACTAATTATTAAAATGTAAAAGTTGATCCCTATCATAATGTTCTTTCAGAGTTGTTCTTCCTGTTTGTGTGTTGTCTTTCTTTTGGTTTTAGAGTTGGATCATGTGTGTTTTTAATCTTTTGCCTGTACTTTTGTGAAGAACGTTGTTGTTCTTTTTTCCTTTTCTTCTGTGTTCAATACTTTCTTAAGTGTTTCTTGTAGTGGTAGTCTGGTGGCAGCATAGGTTCTTAGGGATTGGATATCTGGGAAAGGTTTCAATTCTCCCTCACTGATGAAGCTTAGCTTGGCTGGGTAGGTTATTCTTGGTTGAAATTGTTTATCTTTTAGAACTTTGAAGATAGGGCTCCAAGCTCCCCTAGCCTGGAGGGTTTCTGTAGATAAATCTGCTGCTATTCTAATTGGTCTTCCCTGGTACATAGTCTGACCTTTTTCTCTTGTAGCTTTTAGGATTTTTTCTTTTATACCTACTTTGTTTAGGTGAATTATTATATGTCTAGGAGTGGTCTTCTCATTTGTTGTCTTGCAGGGGTTCTCTGAATCTCTTGTGTCTGAATTTTTTCATCCTTGATGAGATGAAGGAAGTTTTCTTGAATGATTTCATGAAATATTTGGTCCAGTGTGGCCTCTGTTTCTCTCTCTGCCTCAGGAAGGCCAATTACTCTTAGGTTCGGTCTCTTGAAGTGATCATTCATCTCTTGAAGGTTTTGTTCTGTCTTTTTGAGCTTCTTTTCTATGCTTTTGACAGTTTGGGTGAGTTCTGTGTTTTGGTCTTCGAGCTCTGAGATTCTTTCTTCTGCTTGGCTAATTCTGCTTTCCATGCTTATTAGTCTGTTATTCATTTCTATCACAGTATGCTTTACTGCTGTTATTTCTGACATCAGATCCTTCCTATTTTCCTCTTGTCTTTCCTCAAATTTTTAAATTCTCTCGATTAATGTCTTGATGTCTGGGTTTGTTGCATGTGACCAGTCATTCTGGGGGCTCTTCATTGTTTGTGTTCCCAAATCTGTTTTCTCAGTGTCTGATCTCCCAGGGATCTTTGTGAGACCTATATTCTTCTTCATTTGTGCGGTTCCCCCCCCCCCCCGCTTTTTCCTTCCCTTCACGTCACCATCTTCTTTAATTCTTTTATTCAGGGATAGAGGGATTGGTTTTACTTCTGTTTGTTCAATCTCCTATTCTTTATGTATGTCCTCTTACTTTGTTCAATTCTGGAGTTGCACTGTAGGTTGGGGGTGGCCTTTTTTACAGTTTTGAGATTTACTTAAGTGGGGAACTATGATTCAAAATCTATTTGCAGGTCCTGGTATTCGCCAAGAGGTGTATGGATAATCTGAAGCCCACTTCCCACTGCCTTGGAATCTGTCCATGCAGTGGGGCTGTAGGTTTACTCCCTGAAATAAAATGTGTTTAGCAGAGGGAAGAGAATGGAGCAAACAGTTGGGGGAAGAGAAGGGTGGAGAGAGAGAGGAGTAAGGGAGAAACAGATGAGTGTACCAACAAATGGAGAGAGAGACCTATACTGAAACAGATAAAAATAATAGACCACGGCTACAGACTAACCCAACTCCCAGACAAAAAAATAAAACATACAATGATTCTAACATACAAGCTAACCAACCACCTTATTGGTGTGCTGTTCCTCTATACAAAGATATGGTTTACAGTGAGAAAAAAGAGAAGAAAAGGAAGAGAAAAAGAAAAAAGAGGAACTAAACAGTAGGAATAGAATTAAGTCATTAAACTAACAGAACCAACCGAGCACACTCTGAGCCTTTTCGTTTTAAGTCCAATGTCCTTTCAGCTCTGATTTCTAGCTTTCTTTTCAAGCTGGTAAATTAGTTCGCAGTTAGGGTCAGTTGCCCCTGGCCTGCTATGAAGGACAGTTCAGATCACCCTCCGTTCACCACTCAAATCTGGCCTGTCTCTCTTTTTTCAAGCTTGTTTCTCCCATTTCGGTGTTGTTACTTTGAATCGCCAGCAGGTGGTGCTATCTCAGCTGCTCTCCCCAGAGGTGGTGGAGCCGGACAGGAGTTCCGCAGAGGCCGGAGATAGGAGCCTGCCTCAGGGCACATGGGAGGAGACCCACGGCAGGACGTCACGGTGGCAGCAGAGGTGGCAGCGATCCCAGCATATCTTGCCTGCAGGAGCTTCAAGGACTGATGTCGTGGATCCCCTCAGGCACGGGTGGCATGATGCGCTATGGCTGCCACGTAGGCGTGGCAGCACCAGCGGCTGCTGCGCCTGCGGCTGCAGTGGTTGTCCAGACTGCTGCGATGCCCCAGTGATGGTGACGGCCGAGCTCCGTGTGAAAAGCAGGCTGCCGACGTTGGGGTCTGCAGCCCTGGGGAAGAGAGCCAGAGACCCTCTGGGTTCTCCTTTGCAGAGGGTTTCATAGACCAGGTTGCCCCGTCGCCATCTTGCTGAAAGTCCTATTCATTTTCTTAATTGTGATGATACTTTTATGAGTGTGTACATAGGCCAAAACCCATATTGTACAATTAAATCATATGTTGTTTATTGTTTGCCATTTATGCCTCAAGAAATGTATTGCCCTGAGATAGTTACTAAAATAGGTCTTATGGAAAAAAATAAGCCAGTCCCTATGTGACACTAAACAATATCCTGGGCCTATGGTGGTCTTTCAGATAAATTGCCATAAATCATGTTTTTAAAATATAGTGAATTTAGTAAATTTATTTTTAAAAGTTACCTCAAGTTTGTTGCTTTAGACCTACAATTTGCAAAATGTTGTGATAAGTTTGAAGCCCAAATTAGAGCTACCCATGTGACCAAAATAAAAAAATTATAAATAGCCGGGCTCAGTGTCTCAGCCTGTAATCCCGCGCCTTTGGGAGGCTGAGGTGAGTGGATTGCCTAAGCCCGCGAGTTCGAGACCCGCCTGGGCAGCGAGACCTCATCTCTACAATAAATCAAAAAATCAGCCGGGCGTGGTAGTGCATGCCTGGAATTCCGGCTACTTGGAAGGCTGAGGCGGAAGGATCACCGGAGCCCAGCAGGTCGAGGCTACGGTGGCCGGGAGCGGCCACTGCACTCCAGTCTGGGCAACAGTATTTGGTTTTCTTTGTAACAGGACACAACTGGAGACACTGATTATTTTACCAAGGCTTTGACTGGAATGGCATATTTTCAGATGTGACCAGACTACTTTGAGGAATTGAGATTGACTTTATTTATTGAGCCAATAAAAGTCCCAAAAAGAACTGACCTCGTACTTTGTCTACACAGTTCCTTTACAGGGTTCTTGTCCTGTGGTAAGTAAAGAATGTCAGTTTCTGACAGACCCAGGAACCCTGAGTTATTTGGGGACATCAAGAAGAGATAAATTCACTTCAATTTATAAAGGTATCTAAGACAAGGTAAATTCTTGACTGGGCTTAAGAAGCCTTTAAAAGTCTCGGAGATTCCTTATGGAAAAGTTCCACCAAAGCCAATTTAAAAGGAAGCTACTGGCTAATAATTATTCTTATTGCCCTTTATGCAAATTATTGAGATAAGAATAAACCTAAGATTTGTTTTGCAAATAAATTAGTCTTACTATGATTTTGTCTTTGGTAGAAATGGAGAACTGGAGAGAGAAAATTATGTTTTAAGATAAACTATTTTTATAAATAAATAAACTATAGTACACCTGTTATTAGATTTTAATCTTGCCTGTTATATTTCAGTTTTTATTATTTGTCTACAGTTTCTTTGGACTGAATCTTGAATTCTTTCTTGGCTACACATCTCTAAACTAACATTTTCAGTATTTTCTTTCTTTTTCTCCCCTTTGTTTCTTACTTGGAACCACTAGAAATTAAAACTGCTTTTCTTAAAGGCTTGAAAAATGAAGCTAGACAATAAAGTTTGGGAAAAATAGCTACTGTATAAATATATGCAAAATACCTTCATGTTTGGCTACTGACATATAGATTTCCAGTATCTAGCCTGAATCAGTTTTCCAAGATTTGCTTTCCCATTTTTTTGCTATAATCTGACCTTGGTCCCTTTTTTCACCTTTTTTCCTCCCTTTGTTTCTTTTCTTTGTCCATCTCCTATTATTCTACAAGGGACACAAGCCTTAAATGTCACCTAGGAATGAGTCTCCTTAACAACGTGAGACTTGACCTGCTAGGAGCAAATGGTCCTAGAGACAAGGGATCAGATAAAAATCTGTGACCAGGATTCATTTTCTTCAATGCTTTCTCCTAAAAATTTTGAAGAAGAGGGGGAAAATGTGAAAGAAAAGAGAATCTGGGACTCTAAGCTCAGTATGTCAAAGGAAAAGTTAAGCTTGGGAACCAAGTTACACATACACAAAAACTGCCTTCCTTTTGTCCCTGAACAGAATCTGCAATGATAGGGAGCCACATAATTTCCCAGATGGCCTCTATCACGAATTGCTCACAAGAAAACTTCATGCGGGCCCCAAAATCTTTCAGTATACATATGCCCACTGTTGACTAGCCCTAAGCAAGAGTTATTTTGGATCTCACCAAGACAATGTGTATTAACAGATTACATTCACAAGAATGGGACAAGAACAAAACTAGAAATCATCCTTTTGCCCACTTTGAGACAAATGCATAATTGATTTCCTTTTCTATATTTCCCTGTTTACTTTATCTTATTTAAAATGTAGATTTGCTGAGCACTGGATGAGGGCAACACATAAATGACTCTTTCTCTACCCCTTTTCTCATATATAAAATATAAGTTCACTGAACACTAATCAAAGCCTCACAAGAATGTAAACGCTTGCCTCCTTGTTTACCTGCTACCCTTCTTTTTTTCTTTTTCATCTTTCCCCTCCTGCCCACTCTTTCCCCTTTAAATATAGAAGTCTTCAAAACCCACTTTGAAAAGCATAGATCAGACACTGCTGTGATTTGTGTTTCTTTTTCCAAGACACACCCTAAACACTGACAAAATAAACCTCAAAATCAATTGAGACATGCCACGGTCATTTTTTCAAGCTATAATACCCATTGATATTTTAAGTCAGGCATGTTTAACTTTGCATACTTTTGGAAAGGTATCTTCCTATCTTAAGCATAATTTCTACACTCCTTTTTAATCAGATAATCTTACTGGAGTTAAACAGTTATTTATAAATACAACTACCTGAAGTTAGATACTCCCTTATACAAGGAAGTATAAGCATTCTGCCACATGAATCCAAACAATAATACAGTCAATGAAAAATGAGGGGGAAGGGATTTGCCATATTTAAATTTTGAACTGCTGCATAATTTGGGATACATGGTTATAAAGAAGAGGAATTCCTCCTGTCTGTCAGCTGGGACTCAGATTTGAGTTATCAGTTTATTAGATCAAATTGGTGTCTGTAGGGGTCCGGGCTCTGGCATTCAGAAAGAAGGAGAGAGATTCAAGCTGCAAGCAACAGAAACAATCTTCAAAGAGATCTGAGAGTTCATACAAATATATCTAGTTCTTAATATAAAAGAGGAACACATTCTTGAATTTGGTAGTGGTAAGAGAGTGCTCTACCTGTAGGGAGTATGCAGAAGTCTAGTCACCTATAATTTTATTATTGTAGGGCAATATCCTCTTTATCTTTGAATCACTAGCACAATGGTTTATTCATAATGGGCACTTAATACATGGATAATAAACTGAATTGGTTTCTAGGAAGCAAACTGTTCCTGATAGCAGAGGTTAAAAATTAACTTCTTTGGATGTTTTTTAAGTTCCAAAAGCTTGGGGAGCTATGATAGGAAAGAAAGAATTAGAAACTCAGTGCCACCTAGTTCATGTATCTAGTACTTGCTCTACAGATCTCTTAATTGAATTAAAATGTCACAAGAATAATGAAATAGAAAATCTAGCTTCTATTTGTTAAAACTGAGTTTAAGTTACAGTACTGGCTAGAAAAAAAAATAGATTTGTCATTACCCAGAAATAATGACTTACTAATTTAGATAATATAGGTTTTTAAAGTATTTATTTAATGGCAATAATTTGATTGATGTCATGCTTTAAGGCATAGTCATGGTTATCACAAAATGTTGCCACGGGCAGAGGTGAAACAGATCTGCTAAAAGATTTGGAACTTGATTTGAAGAAAAGAGTTTTATGGGAAAAAATCTTCTAGCTCTAAGAAAAATTAGCAAGATCACTTTAGGGAGTTTATTACTCCTGCTTATGACATACACCTTAGATTCAAAGAAAATTTTCAAGGTTATAACTGGTATTAAATAAAAATTATAAGAGACCATTGTTTTGGACTAAGCTTCTGGAATAGGCCCCAACAGACCAGACTAAAAATAAATATGGAGTCACCCATGCTAAAGTTCCACATGACCAAACCCAAACTAAGGTATTATTTGACCTCAGAAATCATGAGAAAAAGATAACAGCCAAATTGCTTAAAGGCCAGATTAATTTTTTTATTGATGTGAAAAATTTTACAGATTTATAGGGTACATGTGAGTATTTGCTATGCACATAGAATGTATAATGAATGATCAAGTCAGAGTATTTCAAATCTTTAATCAGCATGATACTAAAGTTCCATCTGCTTTAATACTCCTATGAAACATTAGCCTGAAGTAGCCTAATGTTAACTAAACAATTTTTTTTATTGTTCTGTCTCCCTGTCCCTACCTGACAAGAAAATTAGCTTTGAAATGACCTGCACATCCTTTGTTCTTTGCCTCTGCATTCTTCAACCCTTCTTTGTCTATAAAACCAACCTCTTCTGCATTTCATTGGAACATTCATTCTCTTTTATGGAATGAAGCATTGTCCAATTCTAGAATTGTAATAAAGTCAGTTAAAATATTTAAACTAGCTTTGTTGTGATTTTGTCCTTTGGTGCTATGTGTATGTACATATGTATGTATGTATACACACATACACACACACATATATGCAAGAGTGTCTATACTTCCATCAGATAAAATACATTTTAAGTCTAAAATTGTTAAAAGAGACAGAAAGTCATTATATAATTATAAAAGTGTCAATTTAACAGGAAAATAAAATAATTATAACCATATACTCACCAACATCATATCACCTAAAAATAAAAAGCAAATATGGACAAATCTGAAAATAGAAATTGACAGCAACAAAATAATTGTAGGAGACAAACACTCCATTTACAATAATGGATAGAACATTCAGACACAAAATCAATAAAGATACAGCTGACTGGAGCCACATTATAGACCAAATACACCCAACAGACATATATAAAACTTTCCATCCAGCAGCAGAGAAATACACATTCTTCCTAAGTGCACCGACAGAACATTCTCCATGTTAGGTCACAAAACAAGTCCTAATAAATAAACACCAAAATCATTCCAAGTATCTTTTCTTATCACAATGGAGTGAGAAGAGAAATTAATGGTAGTAAGAAAAATGGAAATTCACAAATATGTGGAAACTAAACAACACAATCTTGAATAACCTTTGGGTCAAAGAGAAAATCAAAATAAAATATTAAATATCTTGAAACAACAAAATGAAAAAAAAATAGCAAACCCATGAGATTTAACAAAAAAGTAGTACTGAGACAGAAACTTATAGCAATAAATGTCTATCTTTATAGAAAAGGAAAATCTCAAATAGACACACTAACTTTATACCCCAAGGAACAAAAAAAGAATAACTTAAGTCCAAATTTAATTGAAAAAGAAACTATAAAGAGTAGAGAAGTAATAAATCAAATAGAGAATACAAAAAAAGAATCAAGTCAATAAACTAAGAGTCAATTTTTGAAAAGATAAACAAAATTAATGAACTCTTAGGTAAACTAAGAAAAAAAAGAGATAAGCCTCAAATACATAAAATCAGAAATGAAAAAGAAGACATTATCACATACATCTCAAAAATAAAAAGGAACATAAGGGACCATTATGAACAATTATATGCCAACAACTGAATAACATAGGAAAAAAGGAAAAACTCCTAGAAATACAATCCATTAAAAGAATCAAGAAGAAATAGAAAATCTGAACAGAACAATGGCAAATAAAAAAAATTGAATCACTAATCAAAAATCTTTCAACAAAAAAAGCTCAAGACCAGATGACTTCAATCAAACACTTAAAAAATAATGTCAATTTTTTCTAAACTTTCCCCCCCAAAATAGGATAAAATGGAAAACTCCCAAAATCATTCTATGAACTCAGCATATCCCTAATACCCAAACCAGGCAAAGACACTACAAGAAAAGAAACTACAGATCAATATACCTGATGAACATAAATGCCAAATCCTTAATTACAGTAGCAAACCTATTTCCATAGAATACTAAAAGAATCATACACCATGACCAAGTGGAATTTATTCCTGAAATGTAAGAATGGCTCAACATATACAGATGAATTAAATTAAAAGAAAAAAAAAGATAATCTCAATAGATTCAGAAAAAGCATTTGACAAAGTTCAACATTTATTCATGATTAAAACTCTTAATAAAGCTGAGCACCATGGCTCATGCCCATAATTCCAGCACTTTGGTAGGCCAAAGCAGGAGGATTGCTAGAGAACAGGAGTTCAAGACCAGTCTAGGCAACACAGCAAGACCTTGTCTCAACAAAAAAATTGAAAAAATTAGTCAGGCATGGTGGTGCTCACCTACAGTCCCAGCTATTCAGGAGGCTGACACAGGAAGATTACTTAAGCTCAGGAGTTGGAGGTTGCAGTGAACCATAGTCATGCCACTGCATTCCAGCCTGAGCAACAGATTGAGATCTTGATTCAAAACAAAACAAACAAACAAAAAAACTTTTAACAAAATAGGCATAGAAGGCACATAGTAAAGGCCATATATGAAAAACTCACAGTTAATATCATATCAATGGGGAAAACCAAAAATTTTCCCTCTAAGATTTGGTGAAAGGCAAGCTGCTCACTTTTGCTACTTTTTTCAATATGGTGCTAGAAGTAATAACCAGAGAAATTAGACATAAAAAATTAAAACCACTCAAATTGTATAGTAATAAGTAAAATGTGTCTATTTCCCAATGACATAATCATATAAGCAGAAGACCCTAAAGATTCCACAAAAATTTTTTTAAAACTAATAAATTCAATAAATGTCAAAATACAAAATCAACATACAAAAACCCATCACATTTTCATATACAAATGGAAATGGTCAGAAAATAAATCAAGAAAATAGTCTCATTCGCAATAGCAACAAACAGAACCAACTTTATGTTGAGTCAACTTAACCACTTAAAAGTGAAAGACTTGACAATGAAAATTATAAAACAGTGATGAAGAAAAGTAAAGAAGACAGATAAATCAAGATATCCTGTAGCCAATATTGGAAGAATTAACATTTTTAAAATGTCAATACTACACAAAGCAATATACAGATTCAATGTAATCTCTATCAAAATCCCATTGGTACTCTTTACAAAAATAGAAAAATCAATCCCAAAGTTTCTATAAAATCACAAAAGATCCCATAATAACCAAAGCAACCTTGAATAAGAAAAACTATGGTGAAGGCATCACACTTCCTGATTTCAAAATATATTACAAAGCTACAATAAGCAAAACAATATGGGGCTAGCATAAAAATAGATACATAGATCCATGGAAAAGAGTAAAGAGCTCCAAAATACATTCATGCATCTATGATCAACTGATCTTCTGTAAGGATGACAGAGAGTTCACAATGAGAAAAAGATAATCTCTTCAATAAATAGTGTTGGGAAAACTAGATATCCACAAGCAGAAGAATGAAGCTAGATCCTCATCTTGCACCAAGCACATACACACAAAAAAACTCAAAATAGGTTAAGGACTTATGTGTAAGAACTGAGACCATAAAAATGCTAAAATAAAACATAGGGAAAATTTTTTTAACATAGGTATGGGTAATTATCATTCGTATATGATACGAAAAACAGGTAACAAAAGGAAAAGTGACAAATGAGATTGCATCAGCTAAAAAGCTTCAACAAATTTTTAAAAATCCAAAGAGTGAAAAGGGAAAATATACCATGTGAAAAAAAGTCAAAATGGACAAAGGAACTGAAAAGACATTTCTCAAAATAATACATACAAATGTCCAACAGGTATATGAAAAAGTGCTCAACTTTACTATTTATCAGGAAAATGCAAATCAAGCCCACAATGAGATATCACCTCACACCTGCTAGCTTTTATCAAAAAAGACAATAGATAACAAGTTTGGCAACGGTGTGAAGAAAAAGGAATTTTTGTACACTGTTGGTGGGGATACAAATTGCAACAGCCATTATAGAAAACAGTATGGAGGATCTTCAAAAAGTTAAAAATAGAACCACCATATGATTTAGAAATTATATTTTTGAATATATATCCAAAGGCAATAAAACCACTGTCTTGAAGAAATACTTGCATTCCTATATTCATTGCTGTGTTATTCATTATAGCCAAGCTACAAAAAACTATCTACGAGTCCATCAACAGAAAAATTGATAATGCAGAAAGATAAACACTGCATGATCTCACTTACATGTGGAATCTAAAAATGTGAAACTCAGAAACAGAGAGTTTACCAGAGGCTAGACCACAATTAGATATCACCTCACACCAGTCAGAATGGCTACTATTAGTAAGTCAAAGAACAAAAGATGTTTGTGCAGTTGTCGAGAAAAGGAAATACTCATCTACTGTTGGTGGGATAATTCAGCCTCTACGGAAAACAGTATGGAAATTTCTCAAAGAATGAAAAATCAAATTACCATTTGACCCAGCAATCCTACTACTAGTAATCTACTCCCTCCCCCCTCCAAAAAAAAGAAAACAATATGTTAAAAAGATACCTGCATTCATATGTTCATTGCTGCACTATTCACAATAGCAAAATCATGGAACCCACTTAAGAGTCCACCAACAATTGAATGGATGACGAAACTGTACCCACATGTTTATCACAATTGCAAAAGATGTGGAATCAACCTAAATTACCATCAACTGATCAGTAGATAATGAAAATATACATATACACCATAGGATACTACACCATGGGATACTACACAACCATTAAAAAAGAATGAAATCATGCCCTTTTCAGTAACATGGACGGAGCTGGCGATCATCATCCTAAGTGAATTGACTCAGAAACAGAAAATCAAACACCACATGTCCTCACTCATGTGTTGGCTAAATGGTCACAAAGATGGAAATAATAAACACTAGAGTACCAAAAAAGAGGGTAGGTGGGTTAGAGTTTGGAAATTGTCTATGAGGTACAATGTTCATTATCTGGGGAATGGGACACCTGAGCCCCAATCCCCACCACTATACAATTATGTCTATGTAACAAACATGCATGCTTACTCTCTGAAACTAAAATAAAACAATTTTTTAAAATAAATAAATAAAAGTAAGATGTTTTGTAATAACTGCATATATATTCCTGAGTTCTCTAAATATCCTACTACTGGAAGAGAAACAAACCAATATTTTCTGCTACCAAGGTTGTCATCTAGTGTTAGAAAAAACAAATTCATACACATGACAATAAGGGAAATAAATGAAGTACTGATAATTTGACCATATCTCATAGAATACAGGTCCAATTTATTCCAATACTTCTATTTCTTAAGACAGTAGTTGTTTCAGTTTAAGCTGTGTCCAACCTTTTATCTCAACTTGGAGGTGAAAGAAAGAATAGACAGTTATGTAAGATTACAGTTAGCAGAAGTCACTTCTCTTTGGAGTTGTGCCAATATTGAAAAGTCTTTAATGGAAATAATGTCACAAAATTACTAGATGTACAGTACAGAAAGCTATATTCCTACAGAAGAAATTTTGTAATTTTTTTCACTGACAATTTTGTTCAGCTTTTTACGATCAGATATAATTCTGTTAGTCCAGTATTTGAGATGAACTCATCAATGCATTTCCAGTGTCTCCCTTATCCACTCATAAATTCTATACAGTGTATTCAAATAGACTTCCAGATATTCTGATGTGCATAGAAGCCTGTTTCTCTCTGTCTGTCTCTCTCTCGCTCGCTCGCTCGCTCTCTCTCTCTCTCTCTCGCTCTCTCTTGCTCTCTATTTCTCTCTCTCTCTCTCTCTCTCTCTCTCTCTCTCGCTCTCTATTTCTCTCTCTCTCTCTCTCTCTCTCTCTCTCTGTGTGTGTGTGTGTGTGTGTGTGTGTGTGTGTGTGTGTGTGTGTGTGTCTGTGGAGAGAGAGAGAGAGAGAGAGAGAGAGAGAGAGAGAGAAAGCACTTCAAATTGTTACATAAACACTTACCCAGTCTTTTTAATGCTAAAAATTCACTTTCCTTCACCTTTTATTTCAATTCTTGGAAACCCAAAATTTTCAGAAAATATACACAAACACTGAAGTAAAAGCACTGTAAATTACTTACAATAAGATACAGCCACTGGACCCTCTTTAGCTAAACAGATATACAGGCTATTAAATACTGAAGCCATTAAAGCAAATCAAATGAAATGTCTATTTATCGAGAAAAAATCAAATACATATTGTATGAGAAAGTCACCGCCTAGTAAGCAATAAATAATTGTATATTAATTTGTTTTTGTTATTTACCTCTACATAAGCATATTCAAAACCTACTTTGTATTAAGTCTAAATGGTTAGTGTACCTGTCGCTTAAGGTAGGAATTCCAATTCAATTTGCCTTTCATAAGTAACTTTATTCCTCTGTAGCAAAATTGCTTAAATTGATTTAGGCTCTTCAAAGTGCATATTGTATTACATATGATTCCAGTTAATTTTGCACCAAAGAATGTCCAAGACATGGAAAAAAATTGTACATTTGCCACATAAGAACTGAATATTGAAAGAGTCATGTCCTAATAGCAAAAGGTCAAATTACAGAAAAGACTAAAAAATTATGAGAAATATGTCTAGGTTCCCTCTCAAGTTCGATGAAACTCTGGGTGAAACAGTACCTTTCATTTTGCAATAAACTTCTTTGGCATGAAATTAATTGACTGCCACAGATAAAAGATTTAAAATGAGGGAAAACCATTTTAAGCAATATCTAAATTTAAGAAAAGTTTTAAGCATTAAAAACCAACAGGCATGAGCCGGTACAGTGGCTCATGCCTATAATCCCAGCACTTTAGGAGGCAAAAGAAGAGGATTGCTTGAGCCCAGGACTTCGAGACAAACCAGAGCAACATAACGAGATCTCGTTTCTACCAAAAAAAAAAAAAAAAAGTTAGCCAGGTTTGAAAATTAGCAATTTTGCTTGTGCCTGTGAGTCCCAGTTACTTGGGAGGTGAGATGGAAGGACTCTTCAGCCCAGAAGATCGAGGCTGTGGTGAACTGTGATGGTGCCACTATTCTACAACCTGGCAATAAAGTGAGACCCAGACTCAAAAAAAAAAAAAGAAAAAGAAAAAGAAAAACCAACAGACAGAAAAAAGAGAGAGGGAGGGTGGATGGGACGACGAAGAGAGGAACAAAGGAAAGGACACGGAAAGAGGAAAGAAGGAAGGGAGGAAAAGAGGGAGGGAGGATAGAGGGAAGAGAAGGAAAGAAAGCAGATAAAGATTTCTTTTCTCCTTTTTATTCAAGGCCAGGTGAACCTGTCACACTATACAACTTTATGTTTCATCAAAAGAAACTAGTTTCAGGAGAAACCAGTTTTTACTTTTATTCCTACAGAATAAAAAACAGGAAGCAAAAAGATAAATAAATGCAAATAAGGATATAACTGAAAAGAGGAAATTAAACCCTGCATATGTTATCTATCAACACTTCATATTCATCCCTTATTGAATTTACCGCTAGCTACTTAAAAAAATATATAACCACTAGAAAGGTCTCTAAACTGCATCAAAATATAATATACATGGTAGATATGGTGATGTGACACCCAGATCATCTGGAAGGAAATATCCGATGTCTAGCTTTTGAGAAGGAAGCCAGCAGACAGATCCTATCTGTCAGCTCCTTCTAGTTTTGCCTCAGTTGCCAAGAATAGCCTTACCCAAAGTCAAAACACTTCTAGGGCATCCCACATCTGGTGGCTGAGCCAGGGGAGGGCAAAAATACCTGGACATTTTGTCCCAAATCAAGACACTATGATGAACAATTGTTGATCCAGAGCTCCCCACTAGGTTAGACAAAACTATCAGGCTCTTCATCTCCTCTTCCTAATCTTTTGCATCTCCTTTAACAGACACTGATTCCTAATGTCTTGTTCCGCAAACTCTGTCTTACATCTGTTTCTGTGAAATCCAATCAGCAACAGTTGGTACCAGGAATGATCTGAGAGAGCAAGCAGTAAGATGGTGCTTTAGAGATAGGACACTCACCACCGTAGTGGCTATGAGGATTCCTGGTGGCAAGTGGTGCATGGTAAGCTTGTGGGCAAGGTGACGGTTAAATTGTTAAAACTTCACTGGTGAACCAGGAGAGTGTATCCGTGCAAAGAAATGCCCTAGTATGTGCAATGTACTGGACATGTGATACTTATGGAGAAAACATTAGATTAAAGGATAATGGAGTATATTAAAATATGCTCAGCCGGGCTCGATGGCTCAGCCTGTAATCCCGCGCCTTTGGGAGACTGAGGTGAGTGGATTGCCTGAGCCCGCGGGTTCGAGACCGGCCTGGGCAGCGAGACCTCATCTCTACAATAAATCAAAAAATCAGCCGGGTGTGGTAGCGCGCACCTGAAATTCCGGCTACTGGGAAGGCTGAGGCGGAAGGATCGCCGGAGCCCAGCAGGTCGAGGCGGCGGTGGCCGGGAGCGGCCACTGCACTCCAGTCTGGGTGACCGAGTGAGGCTCCAACTCAAAAAAATGAAATAAAATAAAATAAAATAAAATATGCTCAACATCATTAATCATTTAGAAAATGCAAATTAAAACCACAATATACCAGTTCACATCCAGTAGGATAGCTATAATTAAAAAGGAAGACAATAGCAAGTGTTTATGGAATGTGAAGAAACTGGAGGCCTCATATTTTGAGCTAATGGAAATACAAAAAGGTCCAGTCGCTTCAGAAAAAGTTCCTTTAAAAGTTTGTCATGGAGCCGGGTGTGGCGGCTCACACCTGTAATCCTAACACTTTGGGAGGCCAAGGCGAGAGGATTGCCTGAGTCCAGGAGTTCAAGACCAGCCTAGGGAATTTGGCAAGACCTTATCTCTACAATAAATCAAAACATTAGCTGGGTGTGGTGGCATGTGCCTGTGGGTCCAGCTACTTGGAAGGCTGAGGCGGAGGGATTGCCTGAGCCCAGCAGGTCGAGGCTGCGGTGGCTGTGAGCATGCCACTGCCCTTCAGCCTGGGTGACAGAGTGACAATCCACTCAAAAGAAAAGAAGTTAGTCATGGAGTTACCATATGATCCTGTAATTTCACAATTTCACACCTAGGTTAAGCTTTCCTAAGAAATGAAAACACATTTCTGCACAAAACCTTGTATCAAAATATTCACAGCAGTGTTATTCATAATAACCCAAAGTAGAATTAACCTAGATGTCCATCAACTACTGAATAAACAAAATGCTAATGTATCATACCATTGAATATTATTTGAGACTAAAAAGATATGAAGTACTGAAACATGTTACCATATGGATGAACCTTTAGAGATATGCTAAATGAAAGAAGCCAGTCACAGAAAACCACATATTGTATTATTTCATTTATTCAAATGTACAGAATAGGCAGATTCATATTCATAGAAAGCTAGTTTTTTTAGGGCATAAGGGAGGGAAGGAGTTACTGCTGATGGATATGGGTTTCTCTCAAGGAGAACAAAAATACCATAAAGTTAGGTCATGGTGATTGTTGTGCAACTCCATGAATATACTGAAAGACATTTAATGTAGACTTTGAATTATATATGGCATGTGAATTATACCTCAATAAAGCTGTCAAACTATTAAACACACCCTGACTTTGGAATGAAGTAAGGCCTTTCCCTTTGTCAGAAAATAAAAAAAAAAAGATAGTGGGATTGGATGGCTATAGCTAAATGTGACTGGTGAGTTTCAGAACAATAACAAACAGCTGAGACAGAGTAACAGAATTGAAAGTCAGGTGTGAAAGACAGTTGATCTCTTTGATAGCACAGAAAGAAGCAAGAGATAGCTAGCACCTAGAGGACTTGTAAAGACAAACTCCAAAAATAAGAGATAGCCTTTATAGAGATGCAGGGCCAGTCACACCCTTAAAAATGTAGAGTCTCTAGTTTCACGCTGGGACATTCTCCCAAAAGTAAAAGACAAGCTGGTGCTTCAAGTCCTAAAAGCCACGTATTTCACACTTTGGAATACTGTTCCCACTCAATTATTTTGTGACATGAAAGGCTGCCAGCTTTGAGCAGAACCCAGAGAATAAAAGGGTTCTGCAACAGTTCCACTCTGCAGTGCAAACAGCCTTGTGCTTAGCCCATAATCTTTGGCAGCAATTATCCTGTAGAAAACATCAATAGGAGGAAGAGATGCTATATGGAAATTGTGGCAAGCCCTAGTAGAAGAATCAGACTGCAGGCTCCCTGGGGTTCTGGAACAAGGCCATGCCATTTGTGACAAATTATATTCCTCTTGAAATAAAAAAAAAGAAAAGAAAACTTCAAGTGTATTACTGATCCCTGACTGAAATGGAAAGATTACCCATAGGACAATAAATGACCACTTGGCCAAAACTACTCATCATGAGTTAGAGTCTATAAAAGTCCCAAATTTTAAGGTTGAGAAAATCTCGCAAAAATTCAATGTAAGATGGCAGTGGTGCATCCAAGTTTGAGCATGAATAGTAATGGCCACAAATAAGCGGCATGGCAGGTAGTCTAGACTCCCATGCTAGACATCACTGCTGAACGAGGAGAAAAAAAAAACCCAAGATTGGTTTACTTGTAGATTGGCTTAGTATGTTCACTAGTCATCAAAGAAATGCAAATTAAAACCACACTGAGACACCACCTAACTCCAGTCAGGATGCCCATCATCAATAACTAAAAAACCAGCCAGGCTCCCAGCACTTTGGGAGGCTGAGGCGAGTGAATTGCCTGAGCCCATGGGTTCGAGACCCACCCAAGCAACTTGGCGAGACCTCGTCTCTACAATAAATAAAAAATTAGCTGGGCATGGTAGTGCGTGGCTATAGTTCCGGCTACATGGAAGGCTGAGGTGGAAGGATCGCTGGAGCCCAGCAGGTTGAGGCTACGGTGGCTGGGAGCTGTGCCACTGCACTCCAGTCTGGGCAACAGAGTGAGACTCCAACACACACACACACACACACACACACACACACACACACACACACACACAATCAAAAACCAAATGCTGGAGAGGTTGTGGGGAAAGGGGAACACTTCTATACTGTTGCTGGGACTATAACTAGTACAGCCTCTGTGGAAAACAGTTTGGCAATTCCTGAAAGATCTAAAATCGACCTTCCATATGACCCCACAATCCCCCTACTGGGAATATACCTGGAGGAACTCAAACCACTCTATGAAAAAGATACCTGCACATGCACATTGACTACAGCGTTATTCACAATAGCAAAAACATAGAACCAATCATGCTTCCCATCGAAAGAGGACTGGATAAAAAAATATGGTACTATACATGATGGAATATTACACAGCTATAAAGGACAAAATTATGAACTTTGCAGCAACTTGGATGGACTTAGAGTCTATAATACTGAGTGATCTATCACAGAAACAAAGAATTGAGTATCACATGTTCTCACTCACAGGCGGACCTTGGGCAATTATCATAAAACTACAAGAAAGGAATTGGCAGAGTGGGAAACTCTCAGGGAGGGGGCGGGATTGGCAGTAGTGGGAAACTGCCAGGGGAGGTGGGGGCACACTTCATCAACAAAGGTACCTGCATAATGGACATTTGTATACCTAACCTGAATTGTACCCCACATCTTTAAGATAAGATTTTTTTTAAGTGGATGACAGCTAAATTACAGCCTCACACAGTAATGACTTTGACAGACAGGGGTAAAGAAAAATCCTCCCAGAAGACAGAGCTTGAGGTAGTTCACCTGGTCATCCTTTATGTGTGGAAAGAGATGTATTTCAAGTTTTAAGTATATACAGACTCATGGACAGTAGTAAGTAGTCTGGCTGATGGTCAGAGACCTGGAAGGAGAAAGACTGGAAGATTGGGAAAAAGAAGTTCTGAGGTAGAGGCATGTAGAAGCTCTTTGTTTCACATGTTAACACGCGACAGAAATCATCTGTCATGGCAGAGGCATTAAACAGCAAAGTAGACAATGATCTACCTGGTCAATGTAAGTCAGTCAGCACCTCTCATCAGCCATCACAGTTCTGGAACAACGCCACATGAACAATGTAGCCAGGGTGGCGGGTGGAGGTGGAGATTATACATTTACCCAGCTACATGGATTCCCACTGACCAAGACTCATGTTGCTACTGCAGCCAATGATGGTTCAACCTGAAGGCAGCAATAACAACAACAAAACAGTTATTAGCCTTGATATATTCTCATTCCTTAAGGACCACAACCAACCCCTTGGTGGCAAGTCGATTAAACAGAACCCCTTATAGCCTGGAAAGTCTAATAGCTCATTTTCATAGGAATAAACACTTAGTTTATCTTTAATGCCTGTAGGGCTTCAACTAGCACCGTTATTTAACAGTTCACACAATGATTGATCCCCTGGTGTGTGAGATACCCTGATAGGCCTTATTCACCCCAGAACTTCCAGGATCACAGCTGTTTCTTCATCTCCTCTTCTCTAATAGCCATCTTATTTCCAAACTCTTTCTCAGCAACTGCTCTTTGAGAATTCAACTTGGAAAAATAAATTTAAGAGTTATTTTTATTCAGATTCACACATACTTGTGGTAGCAATGCTCACCATTATATTCCTTTCGTTAAGTGAAATACTCTCCTAGAATATGAAAATGTTATTGCTTAGTCTAAATAAACCTTTAAAAGTAATTTTAATAATTAAGATATTACCAAAGCTAAACATTTTAATTTTCCCATTTTAATTTTCTTTGATGTATCAGAAAGGACTACATTTAAAGTTATTAGATCAGATCCTAAAAATAAGATAATTTAACAAAAAATACTCATGATATTTTCACCCTTCAAACTGATTGAAGTAATTTTGGTAAAGAAGAATTTACATTTGAGCTTTTTTTTTTTTTTACGTTTTCTATTATTTTTCTACTCTTTTCAATTGAATGCTTACAAATATTTTGAAATCACTTGCACAATTCAAACTGAACAAATTACATTACAGTTTTTGGAACCTATTTTTATATTTTTCTATACTACTAATTTGAATATTTGAAAACATTTCAAAGCCATTTATTTGAGAAAAACAACACTAAATTAACATATTTAGGTGTTATTTAGGTCTGAGTTTTTTCAACGGTAAGACAAAGTTAATATTGGTGTTTAAATTCTCCCTGTTCCTTTTCTCACTAACATTTACCAAACACTCCCTCTCAAGAATGCATTTGGCAGATGAAAAGCACAGATGACCTGTCCCACAGCACATTCCTAACAGCTACATCTGGAGCTGATGTTATTTTTCTGGCTGCATTAGCATTCATCTGTGTGATAAATATCAACTGCCTGGGATTTCTAAGCTTTATACACTTGCTTGGATGATTTTGCACTTCTAGTCTTCGGCTCTTTATCATGTTCTTATGGCACTTTTGTCAGAATTCTTCCTGTAAGTAAAATTTTATGATAGAGAAGGGGATGTTCCATCATATCACAGCTTGAATTCTCAAATTTTCTGCATGAGTGAGAATGATAATTTGGAAATAATCCACAAACAACCAGGCCATTTTTCAGAATCAGGAATGGTGGTGGCATAATAACCAAACACTTTTTATCAATAATCAAATATAAAATTTGCAAAGTCCATCGTTATTATTATGATGATAAATAATGGTTTGTGTTTATATTCCATATTACATTTAACAAAGTGCATGTACATACATAATATCAATCAATCTTCAGAAATAAAAGATGAGCTTGTTTGGATAGTCCATAGTGTTTCAATTTTATAGAAGGAGATATTGGGGCCCAGAGAAACTGTGATTTAAATAGGGAGAGTTTCATGAAAATTATTAAGTTATTATAATAGAGTGATTATAAGATGTAAGAGAACTCTATGTGGTAATTTAAGGCTGGGTGATATTACTCAAGGAGGGACAAACTTGGAGGGAATCTTTTTCCCAAAGCTAGCGTATAGACCTCATTGGAGAAGACGGAGTTTCAGTTCACTGAACAGCAGAAAAGTATACATGCTACTTTGGTCCAGAGTTACAGGAAGTAAACCTCCCAGGTGCAGGCAAACAACATGAGTGGTGGGTGGGTACATGAGTGTGCAGGGCAAGTCAAGGTATGAGTGCTAAAAGGAGATAAGAGCATGCCATATTAGTGTTTTGAGGGCCAGCAGAATATGATCACCAGGCAGTGACAGAACCGTGTGATCACACATTCTTGACATATGGCTGGAATAGCACACCACTGGATGTTCTCACACTCACACTTCTCACCATAGTACAGCCGCTGGAGTCAGTAGAAGCCTCTTCCTCTTACAATGTCACTACAGCGCCCTCTAGTGAGAAAGCTTAACATCGTGTTCTCTTTAAAAAAGAAATGCTTAGCGGGCTCGGTGGCTCAGCCTGTAATCCCGTGCCTTTGGGAGGCTGAGGTGAGTAGATTGCCTGAGCCCGCGGGTTCGAGACCCGCCTGGGCAGCAAGACCTCATCTCTGCAATAAATCAAAAAATCAGCTGGGCGTGGTAGCACATGCCCATAATTCCGGCTACTTGGAAGGCTGAGGCAGAAGGATCACCGGAGCCCAGCAGGTCGAGGCTGCGGTGGCTGGGAGCGGCCACTGCACTCCAGTCTGGGCAACAGAGTGAGACTCCAACTCAAAAAAAAAAGAAAGAAAGAAATGCTTGATAGGAATTCTATTATCGCAGGGTGGGTATAAAAGGATAAATTTGAAGTTGAAAGGCAATAAATTAATAACTATCACAGCAACCTAAAAAGGGATCAGTTTTAGTATCTTAAACTATAAGGTTTTACACTTGACAAGCTAAATGAGACTTGTTCAATGAGCCTTGTCCATTGCCTTAATCCCAACCAACATGTCTACTCCTTTCATAAACCCATTGTGCCAACTTTTGAAAAGGCCGATGTGAGAACCTGACCGACATATGCTAATTTGGTTACACTACATGCTTGTGGGCAACTGAGTGGATGATTTTTATGGTAAATGTTCTCTTTTAGGTGTTGACACACAAAGCAAAAGTATTCATATTTTGTACCCATTCTCATGTCAATCCACATGCCTCTATACCAAATCTCTCTGTCTCCATCTTCCAATCGTTTTTTTGGGGGGGGGGGCTCTGACCAACAAACCAAGTTATTCACAACTGGCGTAAGTCCACATATTTTATCTTGGAGTACTACTTTTTAATTCAAGGTGAATTTCCAGGTATGGCATCTGAATCATTGCCCACTAGGTAGAATTTTCCTTTACAGCAAGCTTTCAAGGTTGCATTTTCATGAGGATACTGTGTAGCTATAGTTCATTTTCAGTTTGCATCCAGTACCAAGCTTGCCCATCTACAACCTGGCTTGACTTGTTCCTTCTTTTTCAGCTATTCGTATGGGAGCTCTTATGTGGCCATAGATATAGGCAGAAAGGGAGTTTCTGATTCAACAATGGTGGGTGATACAAAGGCCTAGGCCACTTACATGTGCCGCATATTTGCACCCTCTGGTCTGGTTCATGTCTGACCCTTGGTGCACTACTTCTGTCTTATGATGTATTTCTAAGGCAGCCATCTAACTTTATTACTTTGTGGATCTGACAGAACCCCTCTAATTTCATGGGAAGGAATGTAATGTCTAAAAGTCAATTTCTCCCTCTCTACCGTGACCCAGCAACACACCGGGAGCTGTTTTACAAATGACACATGATTTTCTGCTACAGATTGCATGGATTTATTCTAAAATTAAAGGAGTCTACATTGTGATCGTCTCACTGGAGCTTGCCATGGAATCCATACCACATCTTTTTCCATCATAGATCCTTCAAGTACAATAGGGATTGCTGAGTTTTATGGCCCAAATGACATGACTGCTTGTACAATAGCATCAGCCTGCTGCATAGCCCTTTCCTCATCTGGTCACCACATAAAGCTGTCAGCCTTCCTTGTCACTCAGTAAATGAGTAAGAACAATCACAAATGACCTTTGTGCAGGCAGATATGCCAGGAGTGGGAAATCAATCTTTTCTGATGCTCTGCTTATCTTATAATTAAGTCTTGGAAATAATCCTCAGCTTTTCCTACCCCTATGCTCCAGAGATGGGAATCCCTATGTGCTGTAAGTGAGGCCCTCTGGTTTTCACAACTTACGTTATGTAAGTAATTGATCCCCTTCATCCTTTCTTTTACTTTTCTAATACATGGGCAAGCAAAATTTTTCTGTAAAGGGTCACAGAGTAAATATTTTAGGATTTGAAGGCCACTATGATCTCTATTTCAAATTTTTCTTCTTGTAAAATTTTTTAAAATGTAAAAAATAAATTATTAGCTTCAGGGCTATAACTTACTTTAATGGAACATGGCCCCTAGCAATAACCATCTGATTCAATGTCATAATTACTATTGCCCTTGAAATTCTCAGATGCCTGGAGCATTGCATCCATTAGTACATTGTCTTCTACCAGTATTTCGTTGCAGTTTTTCACTAGCAAAAGTTTTGACAATTTTTGTATGTCTTATGGTAACCACAAAGCAAAAACCTATAATAGATATACTAAAAATAAATAGCACAGAATCAGAAAGTACTACTAGAGAAAATCACTTAACCATAAAAGGAAGACAGTAAGAAAGAAAAAAAATCTATAAAACAACCAGAAAATAATTAATAAAATGACAGCAGCAAGCCCTTACCTATTAATAAAGGTAATTACTAATAGGCTTGTTAAAGCCTATTAGTAATAATCTTGAATGTAAATGGATTAAATTATCTAACTAAAAACCACAGAGTAGCTGAATAGATTAAAAAGCAAATTTCAACTATATGCTACCTATAAGAAATTTACTTCACCTAAAAGACACACATAGACATAAAGTAAAAGAATGGGGGGAAAAAGTATTCCATGCAAATGGAAACCAAAAAAGAGCAAGAATAACTATACTTATATCAGACAAAATAAACTTTGTCAAGAAGGTTAAAAAAATACAAAGCAAGTCATTACATAATGACAAAAGGGTCAATACAGCAAGAGGATAAAATAATTGTAAATATATTTGCACCTAACATCAGAGAACTCAGATATATAAGCAAGTATTAGTAGACCTAAAAAGAGAGATCAACTGCAACACAGTAATAGTAAGGGGCTTAAATACCCTACTGTTAAAGCCTGACCAAGTTCTTATGCCCACTGCTCTAAAAAACAAAGACTGGTGCAGCCATTGCAATGGGGAGAGAGTTTAATATTTCAAAGGAGCTAAGAGACAAGGATAGAATATATATCTCAAATCTGCCTACCCAAGAATTCAGAGTCTAGAGTTTTTAAAGGGAATGGGGTAGGCGGGGAACTAGAGATTGCTGATTGGTTGATAATGTCATAGGAATGTCAAAATTGTTTTCATGTCACGGAACCAATTTCTAGGAGGGAGTATCACAGGAACGATGGAGCCATATTCCCGGTATGTTTTGGGCTCAGTTGGGGCCTTGGGTCCACTCGAGTCTGAAAATATCAAAACACCAATCTTATGTTTTACAATAGATGCTACCTATAAAGCAAGTCCCATGACCATTAGCTGCTAATTCCTGTGCAGGGAACCATTACAGAGGTAGTCCAGGAGGAAGGTATGGGAGTGGTAGGATCCCCAGAGATTGGAGTCACTTTTGCTCTTCAACTTCAGCTTTCGTATCTATGCAGTCTTAGGCTCATTGTTTAAGGGAAAATATGTGTATCAGCCTTGCTGAGCAGCTTTTCCCAGAGATCAGAACATGAAGGTAATCATTTGCCCTCTATTGGAGTGAAAGCAAACCTAGAAACAACAGATTTGTTACATTCTAACCATAGCTGCAGCCTTTCAGGGCTCAAGTCTCTTCTATAGCTTTTACCCTGTGGCCCAATATTAATTTTACGTAGGCGGTTTCACTACTGGCAACAATGGACAGATCATCTAGACAGAAAATCAACAAGGAAACTGTGAAGTTAATCTGACCTCTAATCTAAAAAGACCTAACAGACATTTACAAAATTTGTCATCCAACCATTATAGAATACACATTCTTCTCAACAGCACATGGAAAAGCAATCTTAAAATTCATATGGAAATGAAGAAGACTCCAGATAGTCAAAGCAATCTTGATCAAAAACAACAGGATTAGAGGCATCATATTACCTGACTACAAAAATGCTATAGTAACCAAAACAGCATTTTACCGATATAAAACAGACACATAGACTAATGAAACAGAATAGAGATCCCAGAAATAAGTCCACACATCTATAGCCAACTGATTTTTGACAAAGTAACAAGAAAATACATTGGGGAAAAAAAGTCTCTTCAATAAATGATGCTGGGAAAACTGGATATTAACATGCAGAAAAATAAAATTAAATCTCTATTTCTCACACATACAAGTCAACTTAAAATGGATTAAAGACTTAAATGTAAGATTCAAGACTAAAATACTAAAATAAAACATAAAGGAAATGCTTCATGACATTGGTCTGGGCAGGAATTTTTTGAATATGACCTCAAATCACAAGCAACAAAGGCAAAAATAGACAAATGAGATAGCATTAAACTAAATCTCTTCTACACAGTAATCACCAGAGTGAAGAAACAACCTACAGAATGGGAAAAAATATTTGCAAATTATGCATTTGACAAGGGATTAATACCCAGAATATATAGAGAACTCTGATAGCCAGAAAAAAACACAAATAATCCAATCAAAAATAGGCCCAAAAAAAATGAATAGACTTTTCTCAAAAGAAGACATGAAAATGGCTAGTAGCTAATAACAAAATGCTTATCATTACTAATCATTAGAATGCAAATCAAACCCCACTGAGAATCACTTCACCCCAACTAGAAAGGCTATTATCAAAAAGACAAGTTTTTTGTTAAATGTTGTTAAGGATGTGGAAAAGGGGGAACTCTTACACACTATTGGTAGGAATGTAAACTAGTATAGCAATTATAAAAACAGTATGAAAATTTTTCAAAAAATTTAAAATAGAACTACCAATTCTATGAACCAGCAATTCTACTACTAAGTATGTATCCAAAGGTACTGAAATCAGTATGTCTAAGAGATATCTGCATTTTCACGTTTATTGCAGCATTATTAACAATAATCAAGAGATTTTATCAAACCTAAGTGTTCATCAATGGATGAATGAATAAAGAAAGTGTGGTATATACAAATACACAATGGGATACTATTCAGCTATTAAAAATAATGAAATTCTGTCATTTGTGGCAACATAGATGCACCTGGGAGACATAATGTTCGGTGAAATAAGCCAGGCACAGAAAAACTAATATAAGCATATTTTGGCGATAGTGAACGTTTGATTCCAGACCACCACAACTAAGAAAATATTGCAATAAAGTAAGTCACATTTCTTTGCTTTCCCAGTGTATATAAAAGTTATGATTTCACTAGACTGTAGTCTGCCTAGCAAAATAATGTACTTACCTTAACTTAAAAAATACTTTATTGCTAAAAATGCTAATGATCATCTCAGCCTTTAGTGAGTCGTATCTATTTGCTGTTGAGGGGTCTTGCCTCAATGTTGATGGCTGCTGACTTATCAGAGCGGTGGTTGCTAAAGATTGGGGTAACTGTGGCAATTTCTTAAAATAAGACAACAATGAAGTTTGACGCATCATTGCCTCTTCCTTTCATTTTAATAGTTAGAGGCCATTGCAGAATGATTAATTGGCCAAATTTCAATATTGTAGTCTCAGGGAATTGGGAAGCATTGGGAGAGGGAGAGAGATAAGGAATGGCTGGTCACTGGAGCAATCAGTACACACATTTATATGATAAGCTTGTCATCTAATATGGGCGAGGTTTGTGGTACCTCAAAAACAATTACAACAGTAACATCAAAAATCACTGATCACAGAACACCATACAGATATAATAATGAAAAAGTTTGAAATATTTTGAGAATTATCAAAATGTGACACAAACATGAAGTGAGCACATGCTTTTGGAAAAACGGCACTAATAAACTTGCTTAAAGCAGAGTTGCCACAAACCTTCAATTCATAAAATACACAGTATCTGTGAAACACAATAAACCAAAGCACAATAAAAAATGGCATGCCTGTACTGCATAATCTCACTCATATATGAAATATAAAAAAGTTGATCTCAAAGAAGTAGAGAATAAAGTAGTGGTTACCAGAGACTGGGAAGGGGAGATGGAAATGGGGAGAGGTTGGTCAGTGGGTACAAAGGTGCAGTTAATGTTCTATTACATACTAGAATGACTATGCATAATCTCACTCATATATGAAATATAAAAAAGTTGATCTCAAAGAAGTAGAGAATAAAGTAGTGGTTACCAGAGACTGGGAAGGGGAGATGGAAATGGGGAGAGGTTGGTCAGTGGGTACAAAGGTGCAGTTAATGTTCTATTACATACTAGAATGACTATAGTTAATAACAATGTGTTGTATATTTCAAGATAGCTAGAAAAGAGGACCTTAAAAGTTATCACCACAAAGAAATCATAAAGGTTTGAGGTGATAGACATGTCAACTATCCTGATTTAATCATTATATTATATATATATGTATTGAAACATCATACTATACCTCATAAGCACATACTACTATGTGTCCATTATAAACAAAATGAGAAAAATAAATAAAATAAAAATGTTTAACAATTTACCTCAACCAACAAGAGGTTACCAAGGTTTCACTTACCACAAGTAATAGGGTCCTTATTGCCAACTGGTTGAGGTGATTCACTTCTAAAATCCACTTTAGAGTTCCTTCCTAGGACCACTCCTGACACCAATGAGCGCAGAATTAGTAGGAAACAGATTCTGTGACTCTAAAATTTGTGAGGGTGAACTGGACACAAAGGCACTCACCTGTAATCCCAGTTATTCAGGAGGTTGAGGCGAGATAATTGCATCAGGCCAGAAAGTTTAAGACCATTCTGAGTAACAGTGCAAGACCCCCATCTCTAAAAAAAAAGAAAAAAAAATATGTATTAAAATTTAATTTGAAAATAAAAATAAAATTTGTAAGTGATAAGGGTATCAGTATTGAGGAGAAGAAAGAATTGGACTTCAATAAAGTTGCAACAGAAGCACTAGGCAATGTTTTGGAGAGCTCTGGAGCCAGGATAGACCTTCAATCTAGTTGGCAATTCCTTTATTCAATTATTGGATGCTGGCCTTACCCTAAGAGAGATGAAAATCTTGGGTGAGGCAGCTTTCTTTAACTGGGGGTAATTTCTAGAGAGGGCGTTTGAATGTCTCTATAACACTTAGAGCTCCTAGGGGAATGTATGGCTCAGTTCTGAAGGTAGAATCTGAGTGGTTCACCACAGTAGCCATTACAGTCATTTATCTATAAATCAGTGGGAAGAAGCTGTCTGAATTGAGCAATATGAATATCTCTTTTAACTAAGTTTTTTTTTTTTTTTTTTTTTGAGTTGGAGTCTCACTCTGTTGCCCAGACTGGAGTGCTGTGGCCGCTCCCGGCCACCGCCGCCTCGACCTGCTGGGCTCCGGCGATCCTTCCGCCTCAGCCTTCCGAGTAGCCGGAATTACAGGCGCGCGCTACCACGCCCGGCTGATATTTTCATTTATTGTAGAGATGAGGTCTCGCCGCCCAGGCGGGTCTCGAACCCGCGGGCTCAGGCAATCCACTCACCTCAGCCTCCCAAAGGCGCGGGATTACAGGCTGAGCCACCGAGCCCGGCAACTAAGATTTATTAATGGACCTTTCATTTATTGCCTTCCGTGATATTTTCTCATTCCTTCTCTTATTCATTGAGGTTGCTGTAAAATCTGTAACCTGGATATGGAATGCATTAGACTTTAATAATAATGGTAATAATTATCAAGCCAAATATTCTTTGCCCTGGAAATCTGTATATTTCATGATAAACTTTCACTCACATTTCCATCTTTAAAATGTACTTCCTACAGAAAGCTTGGTACAGCTATTGTGCTGCTATAAACCATTATTTTCAACTGACTGGTATGAATGGCAGTTAGCTAAATATCTTTACAAAAATACTTTCAAGATGCTTGTGATCAGTATCTTTTTCCTTTCACAAACTGAAAAAGCAATCATTGTATGTATCTTGTTTGTTGGAAGTATCTTATTTCATCTACTTTACAGATTAAGGTAAAAGTTTTGTTTTGTTTTGTTTTTGTAAAGAGTGATTTATTTCAGATTTTAAATGAGAAAAGATAGAAGGATATTTTTTCTTATGTACTAATTTATGCCATTTCCATTAAATAATGCTAACTCCCACTGTTTCTATAATAAAAATAGCTACCTGTGTTCATTCCTGAAACTTCTGCTGTCATCCAGAAAATTGAGGACACCTTCTACACTGCAAATATGCAGTTATGACTTGGCATTTTGCTTCTGATCTGGATCCCTTTTGGTGTATGCACATATATAGTGTAAAAATAAATAAAACTTCAGGACCTCCCAAATTTTTTATGCCAAACCAAAAAGTTAAATTTTGAAAGCTGACTCGTGTAAAAGAACTGCTTTTCTTTTCTAGTGTATGACCATTGCTCTCCAATCACTCTGTTGAGATGTTATACAAACCAGCTTCCCTATTTTTTATTAAATCCTAGACTAAATGATGTAGAGACAGAGATCCTTGTGACTGTTACCTCTTTACAATAGAATGTTAAACAACCCTCTTAGAGGGTAATCAATAGTAGTCAATCAAATTTTATCTCTGTATGTTGGACTTTGCAAGAAAAATGCTATAATTCTGTTTAGCACCTCCATTTTGCCTATATAAATGATCCTTTCTTCCCCACACCAGCAGCACTGATCACCATTCTTTGATGTAGCTCTCGGAGAGGACAACTGCCCTCACACTTTGCACTTGAATAAACTATTTCAACTAAATCCTGAGCCTTTTGATTATTTTAATGTGACAGTACTATATTTATTTATCTCTTCTATTTGTATAATACAAGGGGGGATCAAAAAACCCTGAAATTTATTTATTAAAAATTGTGTATTTATTCTTACATGTTTAAACTTCAGTCACCTTCAAAGTACTCTCTGATGCAATACACCCATAAAGACACTTTTACCAGTGCTAAAAACAGTTTTTAAACTCATCAACTTGGATGCCTTTGAGTGCTGCTGCCATTTTTTGTTTCACTTCTTCCACATCAGCAAAACATTTCCCTCTGGGGATTTTTTTCATCAGGGAAATAAAAGCAAAAAGAAGTTTCCCAGGGCAAGATTGGGTGAATAGGAAGGTCATGCTGGTTTTGGTCAAAAACTGCTGACAAGCCGGGCTCGGTAGCTCAGCCTGTAACCCCGCGCCTTTGGGAGGCTGAGGTGAGTGGATTGCCTGAGCCCGCGGGTTCGAGACCCACCTGGGCAGCGAGACTTCATCTCTACAATAAATCAAAAAATCAGCCGG
>NW_007247032.1:191271-198178 GCF_000164805.1 Carlito syrichta | reverse complement strand
GGCCGGGAGCGGCCACTGCACTCCAGTCTGGGCAACAGAGTGAGACTCCAACTCAAAGAAAAAGAAAAAAAACTGCTGACTACTCAGCAAGGTGTAGGCAGGTGGACTCATAAATCACTCATCATAAAATGAGCAAATAAGTTGAAAGAATCTCCACAAAAAAAAATTCACCAAAGTCAAATACTAGCTGGTACACTGATGCAGGTGGGTTCCTAAAACATTTACCTAGCAGGGGAAACCTGTACTACAAAGGGCTTGCCCTCTCAAAAAAAAAAAAAAAAAGATAAATCCAGTTTCTTCTGGGTCCCCCTCGTAACTCTACTTTGGCTAAAATCCTTAAGGCTTCAACACCAGTTTGAAGAAAGAGTCCAAATATCTAGGCATAATTTTTTTTTTGGGGGTTGGAGTCTCACTCTGTCGCCCAGACTGGAGTGCAGTAGCCACTCCTGGCCACCGCAGCCTCGAACTGCTGGGCTCCGGCTATCCTTCTGCTGCAGCCTTCCAAGTAGCCGGAATTAGAGGCATGCGCTACCACGTTCGGCTGATTTTTTGATTTATTGTAGAGATGAGGTCTTGCTGCCCAGGCAGGTCTCGAACCCGCGGGCTCAGGCAATCCACTCACCTCAGCCTCCCAAAGGTGCAGGAATACAGGCTGAGCCACCGAGCCCAGTTTAGGCATAATTTTTTAAAAGAAATTCTTTTTAGTGTTTTTTTTTTTTTCAGTTTAACTTCTCAAGAAACATTCTTCATTCCAATCATGTAGACCCTAAATATTCACTCATTCCTTTAGGCCTCTACACAAGTTGTTGTGTCTCTTGGAATAACTTCTCCCATCTGAAAAATTCATAGACACACTCAATGGTCAACTTTATTATTACATCTATCAATTACCCCTTACTCTTTCTTTCCCACTGTTCCCAAGGCATCTAAATACATTTTTTGTCATAGCATTCCGCATGTCTTTTTGTAAACATGGCTGTCTCCCCTGCAATTAGAATTAGACTTCCAATTAGAATTTGTAATGTCTTTGTACACAAGGTGTAACATATTATTTTGTTGTCCAGATTGCCTTTTATGAGACATACACACAGTCAATTCACTTCCATTCTTCTTCACTGGAAAGTTGTTCTTGACTGACTGAAACCATCACAACTGTCCCTCTACTAGCAGCCCAAGGCAGTAACTTACTGATACAGGAATATAATATAATAGCCTAGATCCATTCCACCCTCTAGTCTGTAGACTGGATACCCTCTGTGTCTCAACTCCTACTTCTTAGCTAAACTTATTCTGAAACCATGTATTTTCTAGCTTCATCTGATTCAGTCTGCTTCCCTCTTTCCATTACATTCATATTATGCTGAGACACAAGAATTTTAGTGTGCTAAATCTCGTAAACTCTGGCTTACAAGTACTGTTAAGGCATGACACTCAAGAAATATCTGCTTAGTCGAAGGACTTGTGTAATTAAATTGAATATGTGTAATTACTCATGGTTTTCCTGCTTTATTGCCATGTTGACTGGTTTCTCTCAGTTCCTAATCCTGAGAAAATGGTGATATCTCGGTGAGCTTCTAATAAATACTCACTTTCCGTTGAAGTTTCTTCACAGGCTTCTAATAAATACTTAAAATATTCATTTTAGTCCATTGAGGTTTCCTTAATCTTTGAGTCAGAGATTTGTGCTTCACAGATTTGTGCTTTAATTCATAATTTTTTTCTTTTATTTATTTATTTTATTTTTTTAGAGACAAGGTCTCACTCTATCACCCAGTATCCCAGGCTAGAGTGCAGTGGGCCAATCATGGCTCACTGCAGCCTTGACTTCCTGGGCTCAAGTGATTCTGCCACCCACCTCAACCTCCCAAATAGCTAGAATTACAAGCATGCACCAACACACCTGGGTCATTTTTTTTTAATCTATTCATAGAAACATGGTCTTGCTATGTTGCCCAGCCTGGTCTCTGATGCTGAGGTTAGTACAGTGAAAACTTGTGGGTTCTTTGACATGACCCTGAAATAATTTTTCAGAGCAAGCAGCAAAGTTTTAAAATAAAGTTTATTAGCAAGAAAAAGGGAAGAGAGGGCGGGTGGAAGTTTCATACCACAAAGGCCTGGTACAGGAAAGTCTCTGTCAAAAAGGAAAGACTACCTTTTTGCTCTTAACTAAAAACCTGGATATATTTTCACAATCGATATGCTAAAGAAGATGGAGCACAGGTTACCACAGCTCCGGAGAGACTGACATCTCTCTGTCTCTGATGGGAGGAATGGGAGAAGTGGTGGACTTTTCCAGAACACATACTATGCGTTTTTGTAGGAGACCTGCCAGACTTTTCCAATTCACAAGTTCGAACTAGAAGGTGGTCTTATTATCATTTCTATAACTTTGTTGAGTTAATGGTGGTATTCAGCCTTCCTGTTATGTGCCCCTCTGCTCCCCTGGCAGTGTCCCCTACTGCCAATCCTTTTTTTGTAGTATTATGATAGGTGTTCAGGGTCCGCTTATGAGTGAGAATATGTGGTACAAAGTTCTTTGTTTCTTTGTGATAGATCACTGAGTATGATAGATTCCAAATCCAATGAAGTTACTGTGAAGTGCATAATTTTGTCCTTCTTTATGGCTGCATAATATTCCATCACATATATGTACCACATTTTTTCAATCCAGTCCAATTTTAATGGCCAGTCAGGTTGGTTCCATGTTTTTACTATTGTGAATAGTGCTTCAATAAACATGCATGTAAAGGTATCATTTTTGTAGAATGATTTGAGTTCCTCTGGGTATATTTCCAGAAGGGGGATTGCTGGGTTGTATGGAAGGTCAATTTATAACTCTTTGAGGAATCACCACACTGTTTTCCATCGAGGTTGAACTAGTTTGCACTCCCACCAACAGTGAAGAAGTGCTCCCTTTTCTCTCTATCCTTGTCAGCATCTGTTGTTTTTTGTTTTATTAATGATGGCCATTCTTATTGGAGATAGATGATATCTCGTTGTGGTTTTGATTTGCATTTCTCTGTTGATTAGTGAACATTTTTTCATGTGTCTGTTGGCTGCTCTATATCATCTTTTGGATAGACTCCAGCTCCATTGGATTTGGAGTCTATCATACTCAGTGATCTATCACAAAGAAACAAAGAACTTTGTACCACATATTCTCACTCATAAGAGGACCCTGAACACCTATCATAATACTACAAAAAAAGGATTGGCAGTAGCGGGACACTACCAGGGGAGCAGAGGGGCACATAACAGGAAGGCTGAATACCACCATTAACTCAACTCTATATCATCTTTTGAGAAGTGTCTATTCATGTCTTTTGCTCTTTTTTAAATGAGGCTTTTTTTTTTCCTTTTGGCACATTTGAGTTGTTTGGAGATCCTAGATGATAGGCCTTTGTCAGATATACAGCTGGCAAATATTTTTTTCCCATTTAGTGGGCTGTCTCCCCACTCTCTTGATGGTTTGTTTTGCTTTGCAGAAGCTTTTCATTTTGACGAGATCCCACTTGTCTATCTTATCACTTATGGCATGGGCATCTGGGGTTTTGATGAGGAATTAGCTGCCTATTCCAATTTTCATAAGGGTGTCTCCTGCATTTTCTAAGATTCTTTTATTTTTATTTTTTGAGTTGGAGTCTCATTCTGTTGCCTAAACTGGAGTGCAGTGGCACGCTCCCGGCCACCACAGCCTCGACCTCTTGGACTCAAGTGATCCTTCTGCCTCAGCCTTCTGAATAGCTGGAACTACAGGCATGCGCTACCACACCCAGTTGATTTTTGATTCACTGTAGAGATGAGGTCTCGCCAAGTTGCCCGGGTGGGTCTCGAACCCGCAGGTCCAAGCAATCCACTCGCCTTGGCATCACAAAGGGCTGGAATTACAGGCTGAGCCACCAAGCCTGGCCATTTTCTAAGGTTCTTATAGTTTGAGGTTTTATTTTTAGGTCTTTGATCCGTTTGAAGTTGATTTTGTATATAGGTAGGGGTCCTGTTTCATTCTTCTGCACGTGGTCAACCATTTTTCCCAGCACCATTTACTGAATAGGTTCTCCTCTCCCCAGCAGTTGCTGGTGGAAGCTTTATCAAAGATGAGTTAGTCGAGAAATTGAGATTTTGCTTCCAGAATCTCTATTCTGTTCCATTGATCTATATGCCTGTTGTTTTGATTATTGATGCCTTATAATAAAGTTTAAAGTCTGGGAGTATAATACCTCCTGCTTTGTTTGTTTGTTCGTTTGTTTGTTCTGCTTTGTCTGTTTGGTTATTCGTGGTCATTTTTGTTTCCATATGAATTTCTGTATTGCTGTTTCAAGGTCTGAGAAGAATGATGATGGTAATTTAATGGGCATTGCATTAAATCTATAGATTGTCTTGGGCAGAATGGACATCTTAACAATGTTGATTCTTCCCATCCATGAGCATGGAATATTTTTTCCATTTGTTTGTGTCTTCTTTGATTTGTTTGAGCATTGTTTTGTAGTTTTCATTGTAAAGGTCTTTTACTTCTCTGATTAGGAAGATGCCAAGGTATTTCATTTTTTGTGGCTATTGTGAATGGGACTGTACTTTTTATTTGATTCTCTGCCTGTTTCTTGTCTGTGTATAAAGATGCAACTGTATTTTGCACATGGATTTTATAACCCGAGACTCTGCCCGAGTCCTTTATCAGAGCAAGGAGGTTGTTGGGATTCCCTTGGTTTTTCCAGGTATAGGATCATATCATCTGCAAAGATGGATAACTTAATTTCCTCTTTTCCCATTTGGATACCCTTACATCCTTCTCCTGTCTGATTGCTCTAGCTAGGACTTCCAACACTATGTTGAATGGGGGGGTGACAGTGAGCAATCTTGTATTGTTCAGTTTTTCAGAGAAAATGCTTCCAATTTCTGTCCATTTAGTAATATGCTGGCTGTGAGTTTATCATAAATGGATTTTACTACTTTGAGGTATGTTTCCTCTATACCTAGTAGGTGTCCAACAGTTTATATCAAGAATGGATGCTGGATTTTGTCAAAAACCTTTTCTGCATCTAATTATATTACTGGAGTCCAGCTCCAGGAGAGAGTCAGGGCTTGAGACGGGGGAATCGGGAAGCGGTGAAAAAGACAAAAACGACAGGAATCCTCTTCCTGGGGAGAGTTCAAGACTCTGCCAATTTTTATTCAATTCTTACAAGCTTATATAGTTTTTTTACTGACCCCACTACCCACAAAATGTATCCCATGTCACACTTTAAATGTTTACATTATGTTTTTTCTTTTGTTTATGCGGAAGTTGACCTTTACAAGTTTCATTTTGTTCCTTCCTGCTACCAGTGGTATAACAAAATACCAGCTGCCAATTTATCAGCCACATCCTGTGACCTCTAGGCCAACTGAATCTCTTTCCTTTCGCTATTCTATGTCTTTTCCTTACTAATCTATTTTCTTAATTCTACCCTTATATATACTTTTAGCAGCAATATATTGACTTGTTTTTTCTTTTATATAACCACACTTATCTTACCCACTACAAATTCCTAATACTCTATTTTTTTTAAAAATTTAACTTTCTTAATTCTAATTGCCTTATCTATATTATGTGGTATTTTCTTATCACCTATTTTGCATTTTATATTTCTAAACAAAACTTAAGTCTAAATCTACACTTATATATGAAATTAATCTTACTTCTAATCCTAAATGTATTTAATTTTAAACCTACATTAAGTGTGTATAATTTTAAGTTTACCTTAAAACTTAATTATTTCCTATTCCTTCTATTACTTATATTTAACTAATACCTACATCTGTAATAAATACTTATCTTTTAATTATAACTGCTATTTATTTATTTCTAATCCTTACTTTAATTTTAACCCTCTTTCTAATTAAACTATAATATTTCTTAAATCAAAAGGCATGTCTGTGACTTGTTTTTCCTGAAAACACCTGTTTTTGGAGATACTCTGTCTCAGTTTCTCACTTCCTCATCAATCACAACTATCAATGTTGTTACTTATAAAGGGTATGAGGAAGTACTTGTTTTTCCTTTTTAGCTAAAGGTTTCAAAATTTGCATTCCCTTGTCCCTTCAGGGGGGAAATTTTTTGCTGTTGAGCCCTTTTTACATTTCTATGCATAGGTTTACTGCTAATTCCACATCCTTGCACATTCTAAGGGGCACCTTTTTTGCCGCAATCTTACTTCCATTATGCCTATGTATAATTTTTGCTGTCAAAATGCCATCATCCATTTGCGCATCTATTATCTCAATTAAAGAGGGAACATTCTCAAGCCTATGCACGCAATCCTTCATAGTTGGGGAAGGTCCGTCAACAGGATCCATGGGGCTTTGCCTCCATCATGGCTGCATTTTACTGGGGCCTTGCTTCCAGTCGGTGTTTTTCCTATTTTCAGGTCCCTTTTACCTTATTTTTACTAGTGATTGCGGCTCCCAGCAAGCAGGTGGTATCACATTACCAGACTTCAAACTTTACTATAATGCTACAATAATCAAAACAGCTTGGTAATTGTACAGGAAGAGGCATATAGACCAATGGAATAGAATTGAGATTCCAGAAGCAAAACCTCAATTTCTCAACCAACTCATCTTTGACAAAGCCTCCACCACCTACCACTGGGGAGAGGAGAACCTATTCAGTAAATGGTGCTGGGAAAACTGGCTGACCACATGCAGAAGATTGAAACAGGACCCCTATCTATCCCCATACACAAAAATTAACTCTAAATGGATCAGAGACCTAAATGTAAAACCTCAAACCATAAGAACCTCAGAAAATGAAGGACATAACCTCATGGAAATTGGAACTGGCATCCAATTCCTGAACAAACCTGAAACCCACAGGCCATAAGAGATAAGATAGACAAATGGGACCTCATTAAACTGACAAGCTTCTGCA
>NW_007247032.1:147490-191251 GCF_000164805.1 Carlito syrichta | reverse complement strand
GTCCATCAACAGGATCCATGGGGCTTTGCCTCCGTCATGGCCGCATTTTACTGGGGCCTTGCTCCCAGCCGGCATTTTTCCTATTTTCAGGTCCCTTTTACCTTACTTTTACTAGTGATTGCGGCTCCCGGCATGATATAATTATGTGGTTCTTGTTTTACATCTGTTGATGTATTTAATTATATTTGTGGTCTTGCGAGTGTTAAACCAGCCCTGCATACCGGGGATGAAGCTTATTTGGTCATGGTGGATCAATTTTGAAAAGTGTTGTTGAATCCAATTTACAAATCTTGTTAAGAATCTGTGCATCTATTTTCATCAGGGATATTGGCCTATAGTTCTCTTTTTTTGTTGGATCTTTACCTGCTTCGGATGTTAGTGTAATGTTAGCTTCATGAAATGATTTGGAGAGAGTTCCATCTTTCTCAACTGCCTGGAATACTTTCAATAGGATTGGTATCAGCTTTTCCTTGTATGTTTTGTACAGTTTCATAGGAAAGCTGTCTGATTCAGAGATTTTTGTTGTTGTTGGTAGTTTTCCTTTGATAGAGTTAATTTTCTGGATTGTTACTGGTCTATTTAGGGTCTCTATTTCTTCTTGTTTCAATCTTGGGAGGTTGTGTGATGTCGGGAAGTCCTCCATTTCATTTAAGTTTTCTAATTTGTTTCCATACAGATGTACATAGTTATCTCTGATGATCATTTGTATTTCTTCAAGGTCAGTTATGACTTGATCTTTTTCATTTCTGATTGTGTTTATTTGGGCTATTTGTCTCTTTTCCTTGGTGTCTCTGACTAGGGGTCCATCAATCTTGTTTATCCTTTCAAAGAACCAGCTTTTTGTTTCATTGATTTTTTTCTATGATATTTTTGTCTTCTGTGTCCCATATTTGGGCTTTTACTTTGGTAGAGAGCATTCGTTAAGCAATGCAGGAGAGTAAAAAAATATATATATTATATTGGAAATGGCTTACACTAAAAGTTAAAGTTGGTGATCTTAAAGTTTTATCCAATCTACAGATAGGCTTTATTGAGTTCATACAGTGTTTAAAGATGTCTGTATCTAGTAGCCAACATATAAAAATTCAAATTTCAAGATTTTAAGTCTCACACAAATTGGAAAATCTCTGATTATTTCCCTTTGTATGGGTGATGGGAAAACTTCCCTTTTTGAATGTTTGTGGGGAAAAAAATCAACTAACAGATGAATAGGAGAAAACGCAAACAAACTTATTAATGTGCACCAGAGTCATACAAAATATAAGAACTCAAAGAATTGGCCAGATGGTTGATGCATTTATATTATCTTGAGGTTGCAGAAAGAATGGGTGCCTGAAACCTAGCAAAACAGGTTATGGTGACAAAATAGGTTATTGCAGCAGGAGAAAATGCCTGGCTAGCAAAGGGGGTCTTGTTATGTAGATGAAACCTCACAGTTAGCAGCCCTCAGATATAATACGTCCTGAAAATTTCTTTAGACCTTTAAATGTGTCATACTCTCAGTTGATCTTTCCTAGATTTTACAAGGGAGGGCCTCAGAGAAAACCTGGCTGTATCAATGCAGATTTTTTTCTACAGATGCAAAAAGAGCTTTGCAGGCCTACTTCTATTTGCAGGCCCTCTGCAGCCATCTCAAATTATGTCAAAGTATATTTTAGGGAGAAACATTTTGGTTCACTTCACCCTAATGACAACAGTGCATAGATTTTCCCTGGTTTAGCACAGTCTTGGATATTATTTATTGTCTTACATACAACCAACTTCTTTGTGTATATGTGTATATATTATTTTTTTTAATTATTGTTATCTTTTTAATTAGCACAATAATTGTACATATTTATGGGATACAATGTGAAATTTGGATACATGTATACAATGTATAATGATCAAATCAAAATAATTAGCATATCCATCACCTCAAACATCATTTCTTTGAGTTGGGAACATTCAAAATCCACTTGCTTAGCTATTTAAAAATATATACTAAGTTGCTGTTTATTATAGACAACCTATAGTGCTATAGAACACTAGAACTTATTTCTCCTATCTAGCTATACTTATGCATTCATTAACCAACCTCTGGCTATCCTCCCATTCCTCCCTACCCTTCTCAGCCTCTAGTAACCATTATTCTACTCATCAGTTTTATAAGATCAACTCTTTTCACTTTCACATGAGTGAGAACATACAGAATTTATCTTTCTTTGCCTCGTTTATTTCATTTAACATAATGCCTTCCAAGCTCATCGATGCTTCTTTTAAAGGGACCTGCTTGGCTGCTTTTTCATTGGGACCCCTAAGATATACTGCGATCATGTAGGCAGGGACCATATTCAATTTATTTCTAAATCCTTAGCAATTATCACAGTATCTGCCAAAATAAAGAGTCTGTAAATGTTTATTAAATTTACTGTTTATAGAGAAGGAAGAAATATATTTTTGAAAATAATGTACTCTTCCACCCAAGGTAAAAGAAGCCTATAAAATATCCCTACTGCAGCAGAAAACAAGGCAGTAATAAAAATGAAAACACAAGTGAGGATTGTAACGGGGGGGAGGGGGCAGGTGTGACTTCCAGTGTCAGTGTCAGTTTTGGTATCTCACAGACAAGTGCAACAGCAATTAGGAAGAGAAGTAGTAACACTGATTGACCTAGTAGTACAGTTGATTAATTCTGTATCCAGGAAGAGTGATTTTAAGGACTGAAATGAAAGCAACTGCAAGCAGAAGGACACTGATAAATTACCACAATTAACATTTCTGATAGCCTAAAGGAAGTAGTACAGGATGATAAAATGTGGAACACAGAAGGTACAACAAGTGAGAGCTATAGGCATCAATTGAGGACTGAGACCTCAATCTAGATAAGGCTCTATAGTGCTTTCTGGATAAAGCAGCACCAACATTCCCTTAAAAAAAGAAATTTGTTTAAACATTACACCAGATATATATCACATAATTTTCTGCATTTAATTAAAATAAACTTTTCTAGCTATGTATGTGTGCATACACAGAGACACACACTGTGAATTCTCTCAAAAACTTTTTAAATTTTATTTTAAAGATGGACACTTTAAATTCAGGGTCAGGTACACAAATGGTCATTGTACAGGCAAAGTTTGGGCCTCACTTTGGTTCCCACTTCACCTGCTTTATGAACAGGTACCCTTATTGATGAAGTATGCCCCTCCCTCCCTCCTTCAGTAGTTTCCCCCACTACTGCCAATCCCTTTTTTTTCTTTCTTCTTCTTTTTTTTTTTAAGTGAGAAAGCAAGATTTCTTGAAAGGACAGAAAACGTCACACAGCTCGAGGGTACCCGAAGGGGTTCCCAATTCCTTTCTTAAGGAATCATGATAATTGCTCAGAGTCCGCTTATGAGTGAGAACATATGGTACTCAGTTCTTTGTTTCTGTGATAAATCACTGAGTATGATAGACTCTAAATCCATCCAAGCAGCTGCGGAGTTCATAATTTTTCCCTTCTTTATTGGTATGTAATATTCCATTGTGGATATGTACCACATTTTTTTATCTATTCCACTTTCAATAGGCAGCACTGTTGGTTCCATGTTTTTGCTATTGTGAATAATGCTACAATAAACATGCATGTGCGGGTATCTTTTTCATAGAGTGATTTGAGTTCCTCTGTGCATATTCCCAGAAGGGGGATTACTGCATTGTGTGGAAGGTCGATAATTAGATCTTTTAGGAATCCCCACACTGTTTTCCACAGAGGTTGTACTAGTTTACACTCTCACCAAAAGTGTAGAAGTGTTCCCTTTTCGCCACATCCTCTCCAGCATCTCTTGTTTTTCGAGTCATTGAAGATGGCCATCCTGACCGGAGTTAGGTGGTATCTCAGTGTGTTTTTAAATTTGCATTTCTTTGATGATCAGAGAGGCTGAGCATTTTTACACGTGTCTATTGGTTGCTCGTTTGTCTTCTGAGAAGTGTCTATTAATATCTTTTGCCCACTTTTTAATAGGGTTGTTTGTTTTTCTTTTCAGCACATTTCAGTTCCTTGTAGATCCTGGATGTTAGGTCTTTGTCATATAAATAGTTGGCAAATATTTTTTCCCATTCTGTGGGCTGTCTCCCAGCTCTTATGATGGTTTCTTTGGCTTTGCAGAAGCTTTTCAATTTGTTGAGGTCCCACTTGTCTATCTTATCACTTGTGACATGGGCACTTGGGTTTTGATCAGGAATTGATTATCATTTCCAATTTCCATAAGGGTGTCTCCTGCATTTTCTAAGGTTCTTATAGTTTGAAGTTTTACGTTTAGGTCTTTGATTCATTTAGAGTTAATTTTTGTGTATGGTGATAGTTAAGGGTCATGTTTTAGTCTTCCGCATGTGATCAGTTTTCCCAGCACTATTTACTGAATAAGTTCTCCTCTCCCCAGTGGTTGTTAATGGAGGTTTTATCAATGACAAGTTGGTTGAGAAATTGAGGTTTTGCTTCTGGAATCTCTATCCTGTTCCATTGGTCTATATACCTGTTCTTGTACCAATATCAGACTGTTTTGGTTATTGTAGCCTCATAATAAAGTTTAAAATCTGGAAGTGTGATACCTCCTACTTTATTTCTTTTGCTGAAGATTGTTTTGGCTATTCATAGTCATTTATGTTTCCATATGAACTTCTGTATTGTCGTGTCCAGGTCTGAGACGAATGATCCTGATAATCTAATGGGTATTGCATTACATCTGTAGATTGCATTGGGCAATATGGACATCTTAACAATGTTGATTCTTCTGATCTATGAGCATGGAATATTTTTCCATTTGTTTGTGTCATCTTTGATTTCTTTGAGCAGTGTTTTAATGATTTAATTCTCAAATGAATATTGGAAGGATGGCTTTTAGGCACTGCTAAGGAGATATAGTTTAAACAGATGCACCCAAATGTATATAGCATTCAATATCCAAAGGTTAAATAAGCTAGGCTAAGAAGTACATCATCAACAAAAAGACAACATATTGTTACATTGACTGCCTCTCTCTGTAGTTTTTGCTTTTTATTTCACTTTCCCTTTACTTGTGCTGGATTATTTTGCTTTTGTCCAATCATCTTCTGCCATAGGTCAATCTCAATCTTAATGTTTCTATGTCATAGTCAAGGACAAGTAGCCTGTTTAGTTATCTATCAACTTTTGAAGCTCTTCTTACAAAGAAAAAGTGATAAGCTTCTTAATCAGATACACACAAAATTTTTTAATGTAAATCAAATGCACTCGTAATTTAAGATAAAGTTAATCACTAGAAATAATGGGTATGGGTGATATAGAAGTCATTAGAGTTTGCTAAGTAGTTGTACCCTTTCATGTACACATTAAGACTACATTTCGTTTCCACTGCTTAAGTTTGACATCAATTTGTGCATTTATCTGGCTAACAAAATGTGGAAGACTGAAATATACCTTTTCTGTGACTGATTTAAGAGGTAATATGTGATTTTCAATATTCTCTCTATCAAGTTTAACATGGAAGAAGTTGTTGAAAAGGTACTTTCTCTCTCTCTCTCTCTCTCTCTCTCTCTCTCTCTCTCTCTCTCTCTCTCTCTCTCTCTCTCTCGGCAGTCTTGTTCTAACACCCAGGCGAGAGCCCAGTGGCACTATCAAAGATCACTGCAGCCTCAACTTCCTGGGCTCAAGCAATCCTTCAGCTTCAGCCTCCTGAGTAGCTAGAAGGGGTGTGTCACCACACCCAGCTAATTTTTTATTTTTTATTTTTTGTAGAGACAGGGCTTCACTATGTTGCTCAGGCTAGTCATGAACTCCTGGGATCAAGTAGTGATTCTCTTGCCTCAGCCTCTCAAAGTCCTGGGATTACAAGCATGAACCACCATGCCTGACTGAGAAAGTACTTTCATTGGTCTGGACTCCTGAGAATTTACAATGAATAGAGTCTTTAGTCCCATGTGTCATATAGCATAAGTAAAAAATAAATATCGTTGTGTTAAGCCACTAAGATTTGGAACTTGTTTGTTACAACAGCATAATCTAGACCATTCTTACTGATGCAGCTAGTTAAACTGCAAAGAGTTGTGCTAGCAAATCTCTACTGTAATATGCAAGTAATTGAAAACATTGCTGATGTCTCAGCTCAGAATTTCTGGATGACAAACATATAACCTAGAAGGAAATTTGCATACAAATAATATTGGGCCAGATGACCCAGGGCAATGAATTTCAAACTGTGCTGGAGTGATCTCTAAGGGTTCTTTCAAATCTCATCAGAAATCACCTGAGGGGATTTGGGGGGATTCTTTGTAGACCCTAATCAAACAAAACATCTGTTTCTGAGATTATCTGAGATAATTTGTTTACAAATGGGGTTTCCAAGTATTATTGCATTTGAGCCAAGGATCATATGGTGAAATAATATTGGAGAAAAACATTCTTTTGAGAATAATAGATAACATAAAATGTTGTTGGTAATACATACCAATTTCTTATCAGTTACTAAATATGTCATGCTAACTTACACCTCGGCATCTTTGCATGAACTGAAACACATATCCTCTCCTTGCCTATCTCTGTCTCACAGATTGCTATGTACACTTCAGCATGCAGATAAAATTCTGTCTTCTCTGTAAAACGAACCCAAATGCGTCTGTGGAAACACACATGCACACACACACTATAACTAATGTATATCATTTATTTTGCAGTCCCCTATCATGTTTCTTTATCAGTGTATTTGCTACTGATAAATAATCATTTTGTAAATCTCTGTCTTTTACTAGATTCTGAATGGTTTGCAAACAATCTAGAAAGATATAAGTAGTTTTCAATGACTAAACCGATATTTAAACAATAAAACATAATTTAGTTTCTCAATTCATTTTGCTGTATTGTTCTTAAGCAAATTGTCTAACTTAGCTAACATTCCAAGTCTTTGCCATATTCTGTCATTAAACATTTAACATAAAATTCTCACAGGCTATAAAATTAAATGTTATATAAATGATTTACTACCACATTTTAATTGTTGACATTTTTTCCTTTTTGCCATTTCTATGCTTAAACTAAAATTAACTAAGAGGATAAGCAATCTAGTATTACACAAACTAAAACCTTTATACTTTGTGATTTCATGTGTACCTTACCCTTTCTGTTGAATAGAGAGACTTCTAACCAGTCTCTATTACTTTCTATTTTGACTTTCACAGGTTGCTATTCTTACTGTAAATTATTTGTATATTCAGCAAAAAACACACTCAATTTTTAAAATACACCAACTATACAAGCTGTCACACTGGATTCCATTTACAGAATACCTTTACATGTGAATAAAATTTTTACATTCTACAAAAGCAATATATTTAAAAGAACTCATTTGGGAAAGGGTGAAACAAATGACAATAATTTTGATATGCATTTTTCAAATGAGAAAGGCAAAAAACAGTTTTGTTTTTTAGTCCCAAGTACTCATTTGGAAAGAAAAGTCATGAGAAAGATCATCAAAATTTTATTTTCATATCAAAATATAACAAAGAAAAATAATGTGGTTTGTTGACAAACAGTGATAAGCTCTGTAAAAATTTTTAAAAGGTTTATTCTGAGACAAATGTGAGTGACCTAGGCCCATAGCACAACCCCAAGAAGTCCTGAGAACATGTACTCAAAATCGTTGAATTAAAGCTTGGCTTCATGCATTTTTAGGGAGACAGAAGCTACAAGCAAAACATAATATTGGCTAGTTCTGGGTAGGCAGAATATCTCCAAGTGGTGGCTTGCAGATCACAAGTGTTTTCTGATTGGCAATTGGTAGAAAGAGTTAGGCTCTGTCTAAAGAATTTGGAATTAATAAAGGAAAGGCTGAGTTAAGATAAGGGGATGAGATGAAAAAACCAAGGTTCTTGATATGTAGATGAAAGCTATAAATAGCAGGCTTCACAAAGAATAGGTGATGTTTTACAAGGTGCTATACATGTTTTAATTTTAAAAATTGTATCTCCAGCTGTTTGATTTAAAAAAAAAAAAAAAAAGTGCCCAGAACCTGGGAATCCCTAGGAAGGGGATTCTATAGGGGAAGGGGAAATTCTATCAAATTTCCCTAAAAGACAGCTTTGAAAGGTCATAAAATATTTTTTATTTCCTTCCTTATCTGTTTTGTGATGTTATGCCAGTCAGGTTGGAAAGTAAGCCAAATTGCATAGGATTAATAAAAACCCATCTAAAGAGACTTTATAGTTTGTAGAATATGACTCCCCAAGTCTCTTAGTTTGGAATTTGGGAAAGAGAAGAAAAAGGTCAGAGTTTAGTTCTTAGTCCTATACTATTATTTCCTCCTTAGAGGCAAGTCCATCAGTGGGTTTTTTTAATATTCTATACTATTTGGAAATAATTATGAAGTGTTCAGAAGTTATATTTTAACTTTTAGTTTCAAATAGCAAATAGCCCTTCAAAAAAAAAAAACCACATTGAAATCTTAGCTCACCTTAAAAACAGTCTTGGCCAAGGACCAAACTTGAAGTACATTGGGCAAGGTAGAAACCTTTAAAACACCATTAATTAATTAGCTTATTAATTAATTAGTTGAGTTTGACTCTTCAGTAGAAGTAAATACAATGTGAAATTAGTAAGAATTTTAAAGCTGAGAAAAAGTACGTTTTTGTAAAAGGGAATGTACTATTTATGAAGGTAGTATTTTGTAACATAGTACCATTCACAAAGATAATTTTCAATAAGTATGTTTAAATTATGATGATATTGGAGATCAGTAATTATATAGGTCCCTCAAGGCAAAATGTAATTTTTACCAGTAACAACTTACAATGACAAAATTCTAAAAATTCAAAATACTACATTTTATTAGTTCTATATTTTAAGGGATAATATATTACTGTGTTTTTATTTAATTATTTCAATATATTTGTGGGCATCTACTAATACATCAAGTATGGTAAATACTGAGGACTTAAAGATCAATAAATCTCTTTTACTTACAAGAGCTCAGTATTAGAAGAGATAAGTAGATATCTGAAATTGAGTGTTATCTGCATTATATGAGGGGGGATCAAAAAAAATCCTGGAATTATTTTTTGAAGGGCATGCCTCTTGTAGTACACTCAGAATTTCTTCGTCTGGATCAAACTGTCAACCAAGTTTTTATCGGGGAGTTTTGAGAAGGTTACATCACGATTTGGAAAAGAAACCTCCCAAGTTGTGGCAAGCAGGTGATTGATTCTTCCAAAATAACAATGCACCTGGCTATACTGTGCTGAGTGTTCAGCAATATTTGACAAAAAAATAACATGTTCCTCATGCCCTACCCTTCCTATTCACCCAATCTCACCCCAAATGGCTTTTTATTATTTCTCTGGATGAAAAAAGTCCTCAAAGGAAAAGTCTTTGCCAGTGTGAAAGAGATGAAACAAAAAACAGCAGAAGCACTAAAAAAAGGCATCCAAATTGACGAGTTCAAAAACTGTTGAGTAGTGGAAAAAAGCATCTTGATAGGTGTACTGCATCAAACGGAGAGTACTTTGAAAGTGACTGAAGTTAAAACGTGAAAATAAATACACAATTTTTTATAAATAAATTCTGTTTTGGGAGGATGGTCCTCCCTCATAGTAGATGTATGCACCAAGTCAGGTGGTATCTCAGCAAAATATAAACCAGTATAGCACTCTGGCCCCACAGAGTTATTCAGGATGGCTCCAGAAGAATATGAGGAAGCTGAGGGGGGGTTGTGAGAGCAGGACAGAAAAACAAAAGGTACGTTTGAATAAGCAGAGGCCAGACTGTAAGAAACTGTGAAGCCTTATTATGATGTTAGAGGTTGCCCTATTGCCAGGGGAGGAATACTGAATAATTTGAAGCAGGGAAATGGTATAGCTTGCTCAGAACTTATTTTTAAAGAAATCACACTGGTGACAGGGGCTGGGCCTGGTGGCTCACACCTGTAGTCCCAACACTTTGAGAGGCTGAAGCCGGAGGATTGCCTGAGTCCAGGAGTTTGAGACTTTGTCTCTACAAAAAATGTAAAAAGTTAGCTGGGCATGATGGCAAGTACCTGTAGTTCCAGCTACTTGGAAGGCTGAGGTGGAAGCATTGTCTGAGCCCAGCAGGTCAAGGCTTCAGTGGTTGTCATCGTGCCACTGCACTTCAGCCTGGGTGACAGAGTGAGATTCCAACTCAAAAAAAAAAAAACAGAAAAAATAATAAAAGAAATCACACTGGTGACAGGGGCAATAAATGGTGGCAGTAAATGTCATAATTATGGGGACAGTGTGATAGGTTATGATTTAATTTTTTCTTTTTCCCCGGAGATTCCAGATTTTCTACACTGAATCTGTCTGCTGCATGGTAATAAAAATAAGTGTATTCTTCCAGTGGAAAAAAGGACCTACATTTAATTGTTTATTTTTTCCAATAGACAACATCTAATTGTTTATTTTTTCCAATAGACAGTGTATTTTATCAAGACTGAGTATAAATGCTTATAATTATGATTTGCCAATTAAAATAATATCAAAAAAAGACCGAACTACATACATCTTGTAGCTACATACACTGCTCTAGTCCCAGTGCCAAATATTTAGGAAAGTAGCATTTGTTAGATTAATAGATGTCAGTTTCAATAAAGATTAGAAATATTAAGTTGTTTTCAGTATAGAATTTGGTGAATATAGCTTAGGATGCTACCATGTTTTTGACTAGGGTGACTGATGCAATTGATAAGTATAGAAACGCAGAAGAAGCAATTGGGTTTCAAAAGAAAATAACACATACAGCTTTGAACATTTTTGGTATAAATTGCCTATGGGAAATTGAAATGAAAGCATCCAGTAAGAAATCGGTTAAAGGAGTAGGGAGCACAAGGAAAAATCTGGGTTTGAGATATAAATTTGGGACTATTTAACTCCCAAGGTAGTACTATAAGCCACAGAGCTAGATGTTATTAGTTAGGGAATGTATAGACCGAAAAGACCAGAAACCCTAGGGAAAACTGTTTTCAGAATTGCCTGAAGAAGTGCATCTAACATCACAGAATTCAGTACGTTGGAATTCAGGAAATAGGGGTTTTCAAAAGAAGAATTGGTGAGCAATGTCAAATGTGAAAGAGCAATCAAGTAAAATGAGGGCAGAGGAGAAAACTTTGAACCTGGAATTTTCATATAATTTCAGGCTTAGAGCAAAAAGAGTATAAGCTTTCCCAAACATGTTTTACCCAGATTTCTCAAAAGTTAAGTTTTTAACATATTAGCTTTGCTATTCTCTACATATTCATAAGTATGTATGCATGTATCTACATATTTTTAATCATTTGAGACATTTGATAGTAAATTGCAGTAATAATGCTTCTAAATACTTACACTGTTTCCTTAAAAACAAGAACATTCACATAACCATAGTACAATTATCAAAGTCAAGATAGTAACATCAATGCAAAAACACCCTTTATTCCTTTATTCAAATTTTGCCAATTACCTCTTAGTGTCCATTATAGAAAATAATATTTGGTCCAGTATCTAATCCAGGATTACAATTTGAATTTAATTGTTCTGTCTCATTCATTTCCTTTAATCTGGAAGAGTTTCACAGGTTTCCTTTAAGTATGTCAATATTTTGAAGAGTATAAACTATTTATCTTACAGCATGTCCTTCAATTTAGGTTTTTTCTTGCTTAGATTGAGCTTGTACATTTTTGGCAAGAATATAACATATATTATGTATCCATCTCAGTGTATCACAGCATAAAGCATAGAATGTATATTTGACCCTCTGATGACAAAGTTAACAATAAATATTTGGAAAAAGTGATATGTGCCAGACTTGTTGACCATAAAGTGCATATTTTATGATAAATAAATATCTTAAGATTATATAAATATATTTTTTACTCTTATAATCCCATACACTGATTTTTTTTTAAGAGATAAGGGTTGGACACAATAGTCATGCCTGTAATCCCAGCACTTAAGGAGGCTGAGGTGGGAGGACTGCTTGAGCCCAGGAGTTCGAGACTGGCCTGGGAAACACAGCTGGACCTTGTCTCTACAAAAAAATCAAAATATTAGCTGGGCGTAATGGCTTGCACCTGTAGTCCCAGCTATTTGAGAGGCTGAGGTGGGAGAATAGCTTGAACCCAGGAGTTTGAGGATGCAGTGAGCCACGATTGTGCCACTACACTCCAGCCTCAGTGACAGAGTGAGATCCCAACTCAAAAGGGGAGGGGGGCCCTTGGTCTGAGTTCAGTGACTTAATCATAGCTGGCTGCAGTCTTGAATTCCTTGGTTCAAGCAATCCTTCTGTGGCCTCTGGAGTAGCTGGGATTACAGTTGTGGGCCACTATGCCTGGTTTATCCACTAATTCTTGCATCTATTGATAATTCTTTTTTTTTGGAGTTGGAGTTGGAGTCTCACTCTGTCACCCAGACTGGAGTGCAGTGGCCGCTCTTGGCCACTGCAGTCTCAACCTGCTGGGCTCCAGCAAGCCTTCCGCCTCAGCCTTCCAAGTAGCTGGAACTACAGGCGCGTGCTACCACGCCCCGTTAATTTTTTGATTTATTGTAGAGATGAGGGCTCACCAATTTGCCCAGGCGGGTCTCGAACCCGCGGGCAATCCATTCACCTCAGCCTCCCAAAGCACGGGATTACAGGCTGAGCCACTGAGCCCGGCGCTAATTCTTGGTTGCAAAAAGTACTGCTACGATAGCTGCCAAATAGCGAGTTTCTAATTCCACCATATCTTATGAGAAAGAGCTTTCCATTTTCAGGTATTTATTTGTCATTCATTCATTTTTAAAGGACTCGTGGATTCTTATTTCCCTCTATGGTTTATAATTCCCTGCACTCACTATTTGGATTCTCAAATTTCCCAATATTTGGCTAGTGGAAGCCCTTTCAGGTTGGCACCTGTGTCCTTTTGACATGTTCCTATCAATTCTCTGAGCAGTCCTTCATTTTCTGGCACAACGTAATGTTCCAGGCTCATATCGTACTTTCCAAATCTTAGCTCTACAATCATTTAAGGAGCCTTCTTTCTTTTAGTGAGCAGTGGTATTTAGAAACAAAGATCTGGCCATAGGTGTGCTCACAGCTACTACCCTAGGTGTTCTTACTGCCCCAGTAGAGCAGTCGTTGCTTCCAGACCCACTCAGTAGATATTACTAGAAAATATATCTATGTATACATCTACTTACATCTATATCGCTCTATTTATCTATCAGTCTATCCATCTATCTATATTAAAAAACCACATATTAGACTTTCAATATTTTATCAGGTTAGTATCTAACACCATATGATAATCTGAGAGCTGAGCTGGAGCCAAGGCTCTTTAAGCTAGTGGCTTATCTTTTGTGATAAGAATCCTGTTTCTATATATGGTGCCTAAAGACATGCAGGTATAGAATGTCCATTGTCTATTTCTAGCACAGCCGAATATATCAACTATAAATTGAAAACAAGCCTCCCATTATGGTTTCTATACTTTTTGTGGTCTTTGGGGCCAGGGGCTATTCTTAAACATATTTTTCATTTAAAAAGCAGACATAGCCTCCCAAATACTACATCATTGATTCTTCTCTATGTCCTGCAACCATTTGAGTCAGTTAGTGTGGGTATAATGGTCTCTACTTCTCAGACACTTTGTTGTTTTTGGCACTAGGAAGTCAAAGAAACACACCTCTCTGCAGATTATTCTACATAAGTTACCCAAAGTTTCCAGTGTTTTCCCTATTTTTATTGTTGGTGCATCTTAAAAAAAAAAAACCTTTCTGTGTGGCCTTGATTGTTTTAATGGAGCTAGTTAAACACATGGATTCATTTCTTATACATTTTCAGAATCAATCACTAAGGGCCAGATTATGCTAAGTGAAACAAACAAAAAAAAAAACCCCACAAAACTTTAAGATTTAACATAACAAGTCTTAGCTCTTGCTCATAGTATGTAACCAACCAGGGGAGAAAGGGTAATCTGTAGTCACTCAGAAAACCAGACTTCAAGACTCTTCATCTCTTGATAAGTTTGTATGATCAGCAAGGTGGAGAAAATATCCAGAATCATATACTCATTCTTAAGTCTTCTTCCCAGAAGTAGCATATACCACTTCTATCTACATTTTATTTGCAAAGCAAATAATATGACCATTCCTAAATTCAATGAGGGAGTGAAGTGTAATTCTACCATGCACCTGCAAGGCAGAAAGCAAGAAATGTTTGGTGAACTGCACAAGTGACTACCACAATCCACCTTCTGGACAGAACATCAATTTATCTCCATTGTACAGGCAAAATGGATTGACTCTGTCCTTAAGAAAAAATACAAGGGTTCTATCAAGTCCAGTAAAACTTAAATACCAGTACTTCTGGTTAAAGATCAGTAAACTCTACTACACAAGATAATGTACAGTAGTATCAAGTCCTGATTTAGCTTTTCTTAATTTGAAAACTTATGACCAATGTCTATGGCCATATCATCCTGAATGCAACTGATCGCATCTGAAAATGTATGACCAAAAGGAAGGTCATTTGCCCCACACTCAACCAATATACTTTGGTGGAACAGAGATAGTATATGTACAATAGATTCAGCCGTATAGAAAATAGAAGAATGGGGAGGTGGTATACAGCAATGGCTTGTCTATTTCAGTTCTGTGATCTTGCTTGGAAGATCTTGCAAGATAATTATATCTATTGGGTATATAATATTTCTTGGTTAGGCTCTAATTCTGATCCCTAAAATATTGTTTTCCCTAGCAATTGGTTTTACCCCTGAGAGGCCCCTCCTTTTCTGTTATCCTCCTTGTCCACACCTATATTGGGCATTTGAAAATGTTATCTTTGTCCAGTTATTTTCAAACTGCTTTCTGTTCTTATAAAATTGGAAAACCAAATGTGATTTTAAGTCTGTTAGTCTTTTTTTATTACAGACTCTTTAAAAAAAATTAACTGGTTTTTTACTGTTCGATTTCACTAAACTCTATGTGCCAACAGTCATGCCCATAGCTTTTTGTCAAACAGCGTTCTCTCGTTTGTTATTGTTCCTGAGTTCTGAATTCTATGCCTGTCCCTATGGACTCAATTCCTTGTACAATGTGACTACAATGTTATTTTCTTTTTTCCAATAAATTGTGTTTAGCTGAAGGAGTGTCTTGGTACTGCAATCTTCATTGTGAGGCTCAGATATTTACTCTAAGATAATCTGATCCATGCATATGTTTCAACAGTTTGTGTGGTGACCAAATCTTTTTTTTTTTTTTTTTTTGAGTTAGTCTCACTCTGTCACCCAGGCTGGAGTGCAGTGGCACACTCATGGCTACCCCAGCCAGAACTGCAGGCGTGTGCTACCATGCCCAGCTAATTTTTGATTGATTGTAGTGACAAGGTCCCACCAAGTTGCATGGGCTGGTTTCGAACCCACAGGCTCAGGCAATACACTCACCTAAGCCTCCCAAAGTGCTGGAATTATAGGCTGAGCCACCGAGCCTGGCCAGTGACCAAATCTTGATTTGATCCTTCATGCAATTCAATTCTGAGTTTTAATCAGTTCTTTTTTGCTCAAAGTATTTCTTAAACATATCTATTACTGTTAGGTTTGGGAAAATCACTTGCCTTTTCAACCCTTCATGTCCTTAAATTTCAAGATTTTTCTCTACTTTTTTCATTCTTGTTTGCAAAATCATCCAATTACTTTGTGAGATTATAAAAATAACACCTTGTAAACATAATCGGCAGCAAGTATCACTGACTACTAACATTTTATTACTTCTTTTCTTTCCTTAGGGCTACAAGTTCATGAGGTTTCTTATCTAATTTTTATGCTATTGCAGTTGAGAGTTTTGTCAAATTTTGCTGTTGCATGTCACAAATCACCTTCTTTTCATTTTCCAGTAGTAACTATCTTTTTTTAGTAATAAGTGGCTATTAGGGATTTTGTTAGAGGAATGCCATACTTTTTGGTAAACTTCAGTGCCATTCAGGATGGGCAAGATTATACGGCAGTAAAAATAACTGCTGTTCTCAGAAGAAAATAAATTATATTTCTGGTACATATATGTCAAATGTAAGTTGACAGAGGATCTCAGCTTACTGTAGCTACACAGGGGTCCAAGATGACAGGAGCACCAGATGTACTTTCATGACCACTTTAGCAAGGGAATGATAACATGGCTTACCATGAAATGGCTCTTTCAGCTTCCAAACTGAAGTGTTACAAGTCACTGACCTATTTAATTAACCAATACAAGTCATGTAATCATAGAACAAGAAAGTGGGCCTACCTTTGTTATAGCCGGCTTGCGAGAAATGATACCAGCACGCAGAGAGGGTCAAATTATGAGTCCTTTAATGACACCAGAGGCCGAGAGTCGACTAGTGTCCCAAAGAACTCTTGGCTCCAAACAAAGTGAGAGGGGATATATAAAGGAAGAAGTTACATAAGTTGTACAGTTTGATTAATATTTCTTGGCAAAACATTTGATTGCAAAGGGGTACAGATAGCTACAGAATTTGCGCACCTAGGGGATTTCCATGTACCAAAGGCCACAGGAATATGGGTGTGCAATATGATTATGGGAAGGTTACATAAGGGGGTTATTTCTATGTTAACATGGAAGATCTGTTACAAAATGGAGTTACTTATGTCAAGGTGGCTATTACAGGTTATGATAGGTTTTTCAGATTCGATATTTTATATTTCATTCATTTCACCATGGGGCCAGAAATTGGGTAATGAGACAAAATTGGTAAATAGTACTGGTCATCACCGCACTTCTTTTAGCACTAAATTCAATTTTTGTGTATGTGTGTGTGTCAGAGTCTCACTGTTCCCCAGGCTGGAGTGCAGTGGCACACTCATAGCCACTGCAACCTCAACCTGCTGGGCTCAGGCAATCTTTCTGCTGCAGCCTTCCAAGTAGTGGGAACCACAGGCATGTGTAACCATGCCCAGCTATGTTTTTTGTTTATTGTAGAGATGAGATCTTGCCAAATTGCCCAGGCTGATCTCAAACTTCTGAGCTCAGGCAATCCTCTCGCCTCGGCCTCCCAAAGTGCTGGGATTACAGATGTGAGCCACAGTGTCTGGCCTTGAATTCATTTTTAAAAGTCAAATTTTGCATTTGCATTGGCAACCATGCATAGTACTATACCTAACTGACTGACAGTTTATTTAAGGGGAATGAGGAGTTAAATGTAATAATCATGTTGATAACAATAAAGCACTGTAGCAAAAGAAACTGGAAAAAAGGCATATTGTTAAAAGATCCAAGTATCATTTTCTGAAAAATAAAGAACAATAATTGTTTATTAATAGACTGCTAATTTATTATTGCTAAGATACAAAAAGACTTCCGTTTTTTATACTCCATTTTATTGGAATTAATGTTATAAACATTAAACTTACACATATGCACAAACATATACAAATATATATACATATGCACAACCACACACATTATATTTTAGTTATTGTTATCCTCTTTGTACTTCAAGCAAAACAACATTAAATGAGAAACCTTGAGAGGAAAAATGTTGCTGAAATTAGTGTTTCTAAAAATCAAAGCCAGGTACACTGGGTCATGCCTGTAATTCCAGCACTATGAGAGGCAGAGGCAAGAGGATTGCCTGAGTCCAGGGGTTTGAGACCAGCCTGGGCAATTTGGTGAGCCCTCATCTCTGCAATAAAAATAAATTAGCTGGACATAGTGGCATGTGCCTGTGGTTCTAGCTACTTGAAATGTTAAGGTGGAAGAATCACCTGAGCCCAGTAAATTGACGCTGTAGTGGCTGTGAGCATGGCACTGCACTCCAGCCTGGGTGACAGAGTGAGACTCCATTCTAAAATAATTTATTAATTAATTAATAACAAAAATAAAAATACTATGATGTTTAGTAGTATTACAAAGAAAAAATAATTTTAGTAAAGTGCATTCTGTTATGCACAAGAACATGGTAAACAAAGAATACTCTAAGGTGAATAATGAGGATGAGAAAAGGTCTCAATTATTTCTCAACCAATACATTGTTTCTTGCTGTAATAAATCAGATTTCTACTCTTCATTGTTTAATCAGAAAGAACAAGTGACTTCTTTGAACCATAAACATTTAATAATTCTAAGCACTGTAACATGTAACATTAAACTTGCTAAACATATCTGATATAGGGAGTTGTATTGCTTTAGTAATTGTAGACTCTGGATTCTAGGGACTATGTCTATTGTAGGAAATTGATCTTTTTCAATATTCTTTAAATAAATTATCAGCCTTTGGATAATTAACCTACTACTATAACATACATACACACACTCAGTAAATAGAAAGCTAGCTAGTTAGATGACAGAATGACAGATAGAGATATGTTGCATACTTATATATTATACATCAGTTTATAAATATAATTTACATTCTCTTAAAAGCTGTCTTGTGCTACAACATTTATTAAGATTTAAAAGCACTGTAAACAAAGGCTCTGTAAACAAACTGTCTAAGTTTAATTCTGATGTCATTATATTCTCTGTAAACAAACTAAGTTTAATTCTGATGTCAATATAATTGATTCATTATATTCTAGTTATTGTTATCCTCTCTGTACTTCAATTTCCTTAACTGTAAACTTGGTATCATAACATCCTTCATTTGACTTTTGTTGGAAGTAATTAGAAAAATAACTATATCACAGTAAACATTCAGTATCTCTTAGCTAATATCAGTATTGTTTGTGCAAAACCTATAAGCAGTTTATGTCCATTTTCTCTTTGAAAGTTGCTAAAAATAATGTCTTTAGCAAATTCACTGAAAAGCCTTGTTCTTCTATGTTGTTCACTTGATAAGGTCAATGAGTACATGAAGAGGCTAATAAGTACAAACATCAGTCATGAGTCTGTTGCTTATTTCATCATTGTTCACTGGACACATTAAACTTATCTATCTGGATGTCAATGCTCAATGGATGCAACTAAAAGAATAAACAAAATGAAAAATGCTATAAACAACTCTGTCATTTGGGCCAATTTCTTAGATAAAGCAGCTTGTGCAACTTCATTTCTATGGCTCTTCAAAATGTCTAGATGGATACATATGTATAATATAATCATATATAATTAAATATAGCAATGTAATATATAATAATGTAATTCGGTGGCTCAGCCTGTAATCCCGCGCCTTTGGGAGGCTGAGGTGAATGGATTGCCTGAGCTCGCGGGTTCGAGACCTGCCTGGGCAGCGAGACCTCATCTCTACAATAAATAAAAAAATCAGCCAGGCAGGGCAGCGCATGCCTGTAATTCCGGCTACATGGAAGGTTGAGGCGGAAGGATCGCCAAAGCCCAGCAGGTCGAGGCTGCGGTGGCCGGCAGCGGCCACTGCACTCCAGTCTGGGCGACAGAGTGAGACTCCAACTCAAAAAAAAAAAAAACAATGTAACTCTACATAATTGTGTAATATGTATATATTATATATAATTACATTATATTTATATTGTATATGATTATATGTATCTTATTTATAATACAGGTTGAGTGTCCTTTATCCAAAACAACATGGACAAGAAATGTGTTGGATTTTAGAATTTTTTTAGATTTCAGAATATTTGTATTATATACTTAATGGCTAAATATCAGTCATTCAAATATTTGAAATCTGAAATGCTCTAATGAGCATTTCTTTTGAGCATCATATTGGTGCTCAAAATGTTTCAGATTTGGGAGCACTTTTGATTTTGAATTTTCAAATTAGGAATACTCAGCTAGTATTTATTCTCATATTTATATATAAAACACAAAATCAATGTGCTTATAATTATATTCTCCAGTTTTATACAGGTTGTAGATCTCTGAAGTATATACCGTTTCCGAATTTTGCATACTCAGTACAAAATCAGAAAATGATCTGCCATTTCCATACTTTTCTATCTAAATTTTTATTACAGTAAAGGGTATCATGACAGAGTTGAAGGTAAGACACAGGCAAGAAAATTTTTGCTCTGATTATGTATGATACAAAGTTCATGTGGCCAGGTACCTTATACATCACACAGCTTAATAACTTGAACCAGGCAAATCAACGAGGTGCTCAGATGATCATTCATTCATTCAAACATAATTTCATGGTAAACAATTTTGTGAACTGCCTTTACTTTTATCTCCTTGGACCACAATAAGTCTCAAGAAATGTATACTTTCATACCTCACAACTAAGTTGTTGCAACACATAACAATAATCTAGAACTTTTTTCGTCATATGTGGAATGAAATATAATGTACCTGGCCGGGCTCGGTGGCTCAGCCTGTAATCCCGCGCCTTTGGGAGGCTGAGGTGAGTGGATTGCCTGAGCCCGCGGGTTCGAGACCCGCCTGGGCAGCGAGACCTCATCTCTACAATAAATCAAAAAAATCAGCCGGGTGTGGTAGCGCATGACTGTAATTCCGGCTACTTGGAAGGCTGAGGCGGAAGGATCGCTGGAGCCCAGCAGGCGAGGCTGCGGTGGCTGGGAGCAGCCACTGCACTCCAGTCTGGGCGACAGAGTGAGACTTCAGCTCAAAAAAAAAAAAAAAAAAGAAATATAATGTACCTTGAAATAGCTTAATATATTTACATGTAAAAATGAAAAGACGATTTTTAGGTTAAAAAAGCACAGGCTGGATTGAAAATTGTGTTTGCTGACTCAGAAAGGCAGCTATAATTTTACTTGATATACATTTCAAACATATAAGAAGGAAGATATAAAAAGCATCACATAGTATCAGCCATAAGTATGTATCTTAGAAATAATATTTTAATTTTTTGATTTCTTTGTTCTAAAAAGAGGGAACATATTTCTATAATTACTCTTCATTGCATAGTTCTAAATTTTAAGATAAGTTATATATAAATTATACATTTTAAGGTAAGATAAATAAAAGACAACTTATATAAAATATGATAAAAATACAAATTTGTCTCATTCAATTGTATCAACCAAATAAATGACACGTCAATGTTTTAACAAAGATTTATATCAGCAAGATGGATGACTAGAAAACACCAGATACTTATTTCTCCTACTGAAACACCAATTCAATAACAATAAATGGACTAATTTCTTTTTATGAGAAATCTAAAAATGATTCAAGAGGATTCTGCAGCCCAGAAGAATGTGAAATCAGTCACATCAAAGTTGATAGGAAAGCACCCTCTTAGCATATTCCCTCTCCTCAGCACAGCACCATGCAATCAGGAGGAAACTTTCAGCTCCCAGCTTCTCCTTGGGGAGGGAAAGATAAGATTGGACCACACTTCCAATGTTCTGCCTTTTCAGGGGGTTCCCCAAGAAACTGATTTCTATCTTGTTTGTCTCAGAGTGCTGATGGGATTAGGCATATTCTTGATGTCTGGGGCCATCATAAAGATACCCAATAAGCTCAAGGAAAGTCCACACTAAAAAATGAGAATTTCAATGAAGAGACAGAAAATGCAAAAAATAATCAAGCAGAAATTTTGGAGCCACAGAATAAAATAAAACAACTAGATGGAAATATTCACTAGAAGGTTCATCAGCATACTGGATCAAGCAAAATAAAGCAACAGCAGGCTAGAAGATAGATCATTTGAAATGATCTAATCAGTGGAGTAAACAGAAAAAAAAGAATAACGAGAGCCTGAGGGACTTAGGGACACCATCAAACAGGCCAATATACACATTAAAGGAATTCCAGAAATAAAAGAGAGAAGGAAAAATTATGCAAGGAAATAATGGCTGAAAACTTTCCAAATCTGGGTAAGCAAAAGGAGATTCAAATTCAAGAGGTCAAAAAGACTCCAAATATAAGGAACCAAAATAAGTCCCTACTAAGGTACTGTAATCAAATTGTCAGAAGTAAAAGACAAAGAGATAATTTTGAAAGCAGAAAGAGCAAAGTGACTCATCATGTACAAGGGAACCTACATAAGACAGTCAGTTGAGTTTTCAGCAGAAATCTTATAGACTAGCATTTAGTAGGGTGATACAGTCAACATTCTGAGGAAAAAAAAAAAACCTCAAAACCAAAATACTTGCCATCCAAGAAGACAATATTTTTCAAAACTGATCTTTAAAAAAAAAGACCAAGAAGCCGGGCTTGGTGGCTCAGCCTGTAATCCCGCGCCTTTGGGAGGCTCAGGTGAGTGGATTGCCTGAGCCCACGGGTTCAAGACCTGCCTGGGCAACTTGGCGAGACCTCATCTCTACAATAAATAAAAAAAATAAGCCTGGCGTGGTAGCACACGCCTGTAGTTCCAGCTACTTGGAAGGCTGAGGCGGAAGGATCACCGGAGCCCAGCAGGTCGAGGCTGCGGTGGCCGGGAGTGGCCACTGCACTCCAGTCAGGGCAACAGAGTGAGACTCCAACTAAAAAAAAAAACAAACCAAGAAATAAAGCCTTTCTCAGGTAAACAAAAAGTGAGGGAGTTCATCACCACTAATTCTGCCTTACAAGAAAAGCTAAAAAAAATTTCTTCAAGTTGAAACAAAATGATGCTAAACAAAAACCAAAGCACATGAAAGGACAAACAGTCCCCAACTTACAGTGGTTCCACTTAAAATTTTTCAAATTTCTGGAGGTGCAAAAGTGACAAATGCATTCAGTAAAAACTATACTTCTTTTGTGATGCTGAACATTTTTGGCTTATGATATTTTCAACTTATGATGGGTTTATCAGAATATGACCCCACTGTAAGATGAAGACCATCTGTATAAAACTTGCTGGTAAAGGTAAATATAAAGAGAAATAGAGAACACTGTTATACAGTAATGATGGTAAATAAATCACTTTTAATTCTGGTATAAAAGTTAAAAGACAAAGATATAAAAATAACAACTAAAATATGTTAAAGAGTTGGGCTCAGTGGCTCAGCCTATAATTCCAGCACTTTGGGAGGACAAGGTGAGTGGATTGCCTGAACCCGCAGGTTTGAGACCAGCGCAGGCAACTTGGCGAGACCTTGTCTCTACAAAAAATAAAAAATTAACTGGGTATGGTAGTGTACGCCTGTAGTTCTGGCTACTTGGAAGACTGAGACTGAATAATTGCCAGAGCCCAGCTGGTCAATGCTGGATGGCTATGAGTGTGCCACTGCACTTCCAGCCTGGGCAACTGAGTAAGGCTCCAACTCAAAAAAAAAAAAAAATGTTAAAGGATAAACAATATAAAATACATAATTGGTGACATCAATAGCATAAAATATATGTGAGAAAAAAGTTAAAATGTAGAGTTTTTGTATGCAATTGAACTTGAGTTCTTATCAGCTTAAAATTGAGAGTATAGCTATAAGATGTCTTATGTAAGTCCCATGATAACAATGACAAAATAACTATAAAAGCTTCAAAAAGAAAATTAGAAAGGAATTAAAGTATATCACTACAAAAAATTTAATGAAAAACTAAGGAAGACCATAAGGGAATAAAGGGACAAAGAAGCTACAAGACAGATAATAATGAACAAAATAATAATAGTGAAGTTTTCCCCATTAATACTTTAAGTGTAAAAGGATTAAATTCTCCAAATGACATAGAGTGACTAAATGATAAAACATAAGGTCTGATTATATGCTGTCTACAAGACATTCAGTTTAGATTTAAGGACACACATAGGTTGAAAGTAAATGGAGGGAAAAAGATATTCCATGCAAATTATAGCTAAAAGAGAGTAGAGGAGCCAGCTGTAGCTATATCAGACAAAATAGACTTTAAGTCAATAAGCGTCACAAAAGACAAAGAAGGGTATTATATGATAATAGTCAATTCAACAGAAGGATATAACATTATGATTATATATGCACCCAACATCAGAGCACCTAAATATATGAAGCAAACATTGACAGAGAGAAGAAGACAACTCAATAATAATATATTTCAGTACCTTGCTTTCAATAATGGATAAGATATCCAGACAAAAAAAATTAGTAAGGAAACAAACGCTGACAACACTATAGAACAAAGAGTCCTAACAGACATACAGAACATTTCAACCAACAATAGCAGAACACACATTCTTCTCAAGTGTATATGGAACATTTTGCAGGATATATCATGTTAAGTCAAAAATAAGACTTACACAATTTAAGATTGAAATCATACCAAGTATCTTTTCCAATCACAATAAAAATGAAACTGCAACTAAATGTCAGAAAAAAATTCACAAATATATGGAAATTAAACAACATACTTTCGAACAACCAATGGTTCACAGTTGAAATCAAAGGGCAATTAGAAAATATCTTCAGACAAATGAAAACAGAAGCATAACACAAAAATCGGTTGTGGTGGGGCGTAGTAACTCACGCCTGTAATCCCAACACTTTGGGAGGCCGAGGTGAGAAGATTGCCTGAGTGTAGAAGTTCAAGACCTACCCGGGCAACACAACAGGACTTTGTCTCTACAATAAAATTAAAAAATTAACCGGGCATGGTGTCTACTTGGAAGTCTGAAGAAGAAGGGTCACCTGAATCCAGAAGATTGAGGCTAGCCATGATCATGACACTGCACTCCAGTCTGGGTGACAGAGTGAGAAATAGACTCAAAAAATAGAAAAAAATCAGTTGCATTTACGTACACTAACAACAAGCTATACAGAACAAATTAAGAAAAGAATCCTATTTACAATGGTGTCAAAAAGAATACTTAGAAATACTTAATCAAAGAGGCAAAAGACATATACACTGAAAGCTATGGAACACTGATAAAATAAATTTAAGAAGACACGAATAAATGGAAAGTTATCTTCTGTTCTCGATTGATAGACTTAATATTATTATAATATCCATACTATCCAAAGCAATTCAAGTGCAATCTCTATCAAATTCCCAGTGGCAGATTTCCTACAGAAATAGAAATAAAACAATGACAAAATTCGTATGAAACCACAAAAGACCCCAGATATCCAAAACAATCTTGAGAAAGACAAGCAAGCTTAGAGGCCTTACACTTTCTGATTTCAAAACATATAACAAAGCTATAGTAATCAAAACAGTATAGTACTAACATAAAGAAAAACATATAAACCAATGGAAGAACTTAGAGAGCCCCAAAATAAGCACAATCATACATGGCTAACTAAACTTTAACAAGGGTGCCAAGAATACACTATGGGGAAAGAATAGTCTTTGATAAATGGTTTTGGGAAAACTGAATATCCACATACAGAAAATGAAACTGGACCTTTATCTGACACCACACACAAAAATCAACTTAAATAAATCAGAGATTTAAAAATATGACCTGAAACTATAAAATTCCTAAAAGAAAACATAAGAAAAATTTCACGACACTGGTCTTGGTGATGATTTCTCAAATATGACACCACAAGCACAGGCAACAAAAGCAAAAATAGACACGTGGAACTATATTAAATTCAAAAAACTCTGCACAGAAAAGGAAACAACAGCATGAAAAGGCAACATACAGAAGGGGATCAAAATATTTTCAAACTATATGTCTGATAATGGGTTATTATCCAAAGTATTTAAGGAACTCCTATGACTCAGAAAACAAACAAAGAAACTAGATTATAAAGTAAGCAAAGGACCTGAATGGACATTTCTTCAAAGAAGACATACAAATGATCAACAGCTATATGAAATGATGGTCAACATAAATAATCATCAGGAAAATGTAAATTAAAACTACAATGAAATATCCTGTCACATCTGTTGAGAAGAAAATTACTAAAAAGACAGGAGATAAGTGTTGGCGGGTGTAGAGAAAAGGGAACTCTGTGTACTGTTTGTGGAAAAGTAAAATGATTCAGCCACTATGAAGATTGGTATGGAGGCTCCTCAAAAATTAAAACTAGAACTATAATGTGACCCAGAAATCCCACTTGTGGATATTAATATTTATGCAAAAATATTGAAATTGGGATTTTAAAGAGACGTCTGCACTATAATGTTCTTTGCAGCATTACTCACGATAGACAAGAGGTAGAAACAACCTAAATGCTCATTGATAAATAAATGGATAAAGAACATGTGGTATATACATACCATGGAATATTGCTCACCCTTAAAAAGAAGGAAATTCTGTCATGTGCTACAACATAGATGAGTTTTGAGAACATTACACTAAAGTAAATAAACCACTAAATACTTACCTGAAACATCTAAGGCAGTCAAATTCAGAGAAACAGAGAATAGAATAATGATTGCCAAGATTTGGAGGTGGGGAAAATGCTTTTCAATGGGTATAAAATATCAGTCATTCAAGATGAAAAAGTTCTAGAGATTTGCTGTACATTTGCTTATAGTTGACAATACTATAATGTACACTTAATACTTGTTGAGTGGGTAGATCTCATGTTATGTGTTTTTTCTCACCGTAAAAAAATGTATAACAAGAACCAAAATAGCAATAAAGTATTACACAATGAAACAAGAGGAATAAAACAAAACACACACACACATACATATATACATACAAAAATACATACTGGTTTCCAAACAATAATGCTTCTGAAATATTTATTCAGTGAGGAAAAGCTTTATTAGGCCAATTTGTATAAAATATTTTCCAAAGATATGGCCCCCTTTCAGCAAACCATGTCTTTCCAAAGAGATTTCCTGAAATCTGCTATCTTGCATGTATCAGGAGCAACGTTATTCCATTTCATTTAACAAAAAAGGCAAACAGATGTTCAAAACATATTTGCTTTTTTATTCTAATAAATATAGATATATTTTTTCAATTATGAAGTTTTACTCTTGTTAGTTTCTGTGAAAATTAGGAAAATTATGTCTAGCTATGCATGTTAAAAAATAAGATAATTGTTATATTTATAAAACTTCACAAGACATGAACCTTTACCTTAATAGTGAATGCCTGTATTCCAATATTTCATGATATTCTCCATAGTTTTCTGGGCAACTGTTGAAGAGTTCCTTTCTTTATCTTCTCTTGAAATGTTTTATGGAGATTAAAGCTTAACTTCAGAACTTCAGAGTAAGCAACAGAGAATGAAATAGCTTGGAAGAGATAGAGATGTACAAAACCATAAGCTGTTTCTACAGATGTATGGCAAAGCAGAGGATTGAAAATTGAAGTTGAATGAGTTTTTCTTTATACAGCACATCCAAATTCTTTTAGATTTTTTTGAAAAAATTCTTGTGACAGAAAAATTATTCAAAGCTTGGAAATAAGGCAAAAACGTGGGCAGCGCATCCACTCAATGTCACAAGGTGGTGAAGCCCATCCAAAGATTATGTAAAGGAATATGTTTAGTTCCTATTAAATCTTTGTTTAATAAATGTATGTATATGTATTAGAATAGATGATTTAAATAAAACTAAGTTTACAATTATTGTTTTTTATATTTTCATGAAAGGCTTGAATTTACCTGTTAAAAATTTATACTTACAGTGCCAATTGTTAGGGGATATTGTGAAAATATTCATATGGAAATAAGCTTTGTTTTCTTTTTCCCCCAAGGGGGTTGATAGTTTTATATTTGTCTTGACAAATCCTATATATTCTTTAAAATGTACATATCAGCCAAAAAGCAATCATCCTCTGAGAATAAAATCTAATTGGATTAAATTCACATTCTCTCCAGAGATTCCTGGGAAGAAGATGGCTTACAATTCTTGACACTTCTAGTTCTTAATTTAGAAGCAATTATTTTCACCTATTGACACAACTTCTCACCATCTAACTTTATCAGGGCAAGAGGTATTTCTTTATTATTTAACAAATACCATGTTGTTATATACAACCTACCACACACTTGCAAAGGCAGAAATAAATGTTTCTGTTTTACTAATATTTTGGATTCTTTTTTATTTGAAGATAGGATAAGTGATTTATTCTTTCAACTTAAAAGACCTAACACAGAAGTATTAATTGAAAACAGAAGACATTTGATAAAAGTTAAAACAGGTCGGGCGCGGTGGCTCAAGCCTGAAATCCCAGCACTTTGGGAAACCAAGGCAAGAGGATGGCCTGAGCTCAGGGGTTTGAGATCAGCCTGGGCAACTTGGTGAGACCTCGTCTCTACAAGAAATAATAAAAAAAAAAAGCTGGGCATGGTAGCGCGCACCTGTAGTTCCAGCTACTTGGAAGGCTGAGGAGGAAGGAATGCCTGAGGCCAGCTGGTCTTGGTTGAGGCGGCCATGAGTGTGCCATGCACTCCAGCCTGGGTGGCAGACTGAGACTCCGACTCAAAAAAAAAAAAAAATTAAAACAATTAATTCTGTAATATAAGCATTTATGAAACTTGTGAAATGCACTAATATTATCTGACAGGAATCATTAAATTCTACACTTGCCATTGATTGCATTAACATTCTCTACAGTTTTTTAAATCTCTCAACGTAATTCTATGTAAAAATCTACTAAATAATGAATATAGGAGTTTAGTATTCATATTCTGTGTCTTTCATCTCCTCCCAAAATTAAACCTTGAAATCAAGTTGTCCCTTTTTAAAAAGGTTATTGGGAAGTTAAAAAAAAAAAAAAAAAGCTTAGTAAATTGGTCAGGCACAGTGGCTTACACCTGTAATCCCAGCACTTTGGGAGGCTGAGGCAGGAGGATAGCTTGATCCCAGGAGTTCGAGACCAGCCTGGGCAACATAGGGAGAGCTTCTAGCTATTAAAAAAATAATTAATAAATTGCTTTTTCTTTTTTAAAAAATTGTCAATCTGCTTGCACTTCTACATCTTGTTTTATTCTATAGTGACAGTATTTTCTGATTGGATATAGCACATAAAATACAGAAATATTAACCATGCAAAGAATGATACATTTTTAAAAGCAAATTTTATACAAACATGAGAAATCTATCTTTTACCTAATTTATTAGTATTTTAATGTCCTATAGTTGATAATTTGGTGTGAAAAATTTAATATTACAATAAATGTATATAATTAAGACAATCATAAAAAAGCTATTTAAATACTCTTTTCCATTCATTTTTAAAAAGTATACATATTTATAGTGTACAATGTGATGTTTCAAGGCACATATACATTGTATAATAATCAAATAAAGGTATTTAAAATGCATTTTTTCATATATGTATGTGCGTTTATCCAGGACTTTGCCCACTTTTTAATCACATTGGTCTATGTGTCGGTTTATATTCCAGTACCGATCCATTTTGGTTACTGTAGCTTTTTAGTATATTTTGAAGTCAGATAGTGTCATGTCTCCAGCATTGTTCTTTTAGCTTAAGATTTCTTTAGTCATCCAAGATCTTTTGCGTTGCCATATGAATTTTAAGATTATTTTTTCTTATTTTTTGTGAAGAATGTCATTGGTATTTTGATAGCAATTATACTGAATCTGTAGATTCCATTAGGTATTTTGGACATTTTAGCAATAGTAATTCTTCCAATTCACGAGCACGGGATATCTTTTCATTTACTTGTGTTCCCTTCAATTTCTTTCACCAGTGTTTTATAGTTTTCATTGTAGAGATATTTCACCTCCCTGGTTAAGTTTATGCCTAGGTATATTTTTTTGTAGCTATTGTAAATAGAAGTGCTTCCTTGATTTCTTTTTCAGATAGTTCACTCTTAGTATATAAAAATGCTACTGAGTTTTAACCTTACTCTTGTGCTCAATTCACATTTGGCAAATGATTTTCACATTCATTGTCTCATTAATTTTTATTTGCATAAGCTGCCTATTAGATAGTCTGTACAGAGAAAAGTATCATTATTTTTACACTTTAGATAAATAAGCTCTGTCACAAAATTTATAGATGAATTACCTCAAGGTCACTAAGCAATCAGGTGGCAAGCCAGAACTTATTCTCCAGTTCAAATCTTTAATAGAAAGCTCTAAAACACAGTTTATGTTTAAAAATATTTTGTTAATCATAAAACTTTAAGGCACTGGTAATTCATTTTTCCTCTAATTTATTAGAGCACACAATTCTTAAATTTTATTCAATTTACTAAATATTTCATAAGTAATAACTAAGATTTAACACAGAACAAAATTATTCTATTCCACTTATGCTTGGAAATATGAGCAGCTGTTTGAATGCACATGTGAAAAATTTCAATTGGTATGAGGGAGAATTCAGATGATTCCAAGGAGAGAATTAAATCAATTTACCTTTGCAAAACGAAACTGCCCTGGGAATTGTTTAAGGTGGTTAAATTACATAGCTTTTCCTCCACAAGCTGTCAACAATAAAGAGATTAAGACTTCATTTGCAAGTTCTATCTTTAATGTAAAATGACAGTAATTGACATTTTAAAACTTTATGGTACAGTACTCTACATGACACAAGCAGAAATTTGTACAGTTTTGGAACCTTAGCTCCTGCACATATTTGCTTCACTTGTTGGGTACAAGATCTAGGTGCGTTTTTAGTAGTTTAATCTTGTAAACAATATCTTCCCTATTTTTTTTTTTTTCTTTTTTTGAGTTGGAGTCTCACTCTGTTTCCCAGACTGGAGTGCAGTGGCCGCTCCCGGCCACCGCAGCCTCGACCAGCTGGGCTCCGGCGATCCTTCCGCCTCAGCCTTCCAAGTAGCCGGAATTATAGGCATGCGCTACCTCGCCTGGCTGATTTTTTGATTTATTGTAGAGATGAGGTCTCGCTGCCCAGGCGGGTCTCGAACCCGTGGGCTCAGGCAATCCACTCACCTCAGCCTCCCAAAGGCGCTGGATTACAGGCTGAGCCACCGAACCCGGCTATCTTCCCTATTTTAATGCAGAAGCCTTGCCTGTGATGATACTATGGAAAATCAACTTAAAGATATAGAGTTCATATAATTTTTGACTATTGGTCCTCCTTTAAAACTGAAAGAGCTAGTACTTTCAAAGTGTAACATTCTATGAATCAGTTATCTGTTTGTATAATTTACTTTTCAGCCCAAAATATCAGGTCATGACCCAGATAATCCAGTGACGTGTCAGCAAGCCAATAAAATATTGAGCAGATGGATGTCATTTTTCAAAATTAGGCTTTCTTTGAAAATAATCATTCTTGATGTGCTAAGATAATAAAAATTAGTAGGAAGAATTCATCCGGCATTTCCTTATATAAATATGTATACAGCTTACATAGAAGCCAAAGGATGATCATCAAAAAGCAGAAAACGCCTTCCTAATTTCACAAAAGGAATTTGGGTACAAATGACAATACAGTTTCTTGAAGTCCATGAAGATAATATATTCCTCTTTTGCTAAGCATGTTACAGCATTCACCTTTTTATCCTGTATGTGAGTCTGGAAAATTTATGTCCATTCCCAGTTTCTATATAGTATATTTTGAAGGCATAAAAAATCATATTTTATAAAGAACAATCTGTCTTTCAATAAATGCCCCATGCTAAATTAGAAATTTACATCCTACACACCACTCTGGTTATAAAATAATCAATTTGATTCAGATGTTTAATTAAGCATGACAAGGAGGCTTTAGTTTTAAGTTAAGAGGGGAAAAAAAATTAAAGAATTGCCTTGGAAAAGCCTAGAGCGTATTTTGCAGAGCAACTTGGAACAAACAGTTTTAACTAAAAGACTTAGCCTATTCCTTTGATGACTTCATTAACAAGTCAAAATCTTCAAACCCACGAGGCCTATGACAGAGAATACTATAGTAGCTAGATGTAGGACACATAGAATTTGAACTTGTTGATAAAGTTATGATAAATATATTTAATTAAGCAGGCTTTGCTGGAGAATTAAAAATAAAGGAAAATAGTGCCTCTTATTTATTTTCTGAGCCATTGTTTCCTCATTTTAGGTTAACTGAAAGAATCTTTTATTTATAGTATTATTATGACTTCCATAAATAGCAAATACATCAGTTGTACACATATTCACTTTCTTTGTGATCTATTATGTTGTACAAACTATCTTTGTTGATGTTCAAAACTAAAATTAAAGCCAGGTCTTCAAGTTTTCCCCTTTACTCAAATTTACATTTTCTTGTAAGCAAAATAACAATAGTAGAGCTTACCATGGTGATTTGATTCTCAGTTTCAGTGACAAGTTTACATCTGTACTCATACAGAATGGGGAGAAATCAGTGAACTTAAACTTTTAAAAATACAGTATTCATTAAACAACCTGTAATTTTTAAATATTTTTAATAGAAATTTGACTTTCATGTACAATACTATTTCCTGTAGAATTATAGTCTCTATTAATAGGTCAGAAAATGTCAAATTGGCTGACAAATGTTCTCATATCTCAGATTTATAGCACTATCTATGTTCTGAGTTGAAAGAGGTTTTTTAACAGGTAGCAGCTTTATACAAATCCTCATAAATTAATCACGGATACCAAGTTAGAAGCTAAACTTCATTTCAGTAATATTCAACTGAGGGAAGGGAGAGAAATCCATAGTAGAAATGGAGGCAAATGACACGGTGTTGAAATCTCAGAGCTGGGGAAGATGTTTCAAGTTCCTGAGTTTCTCATATGCTCTATGTCTCCACTCTGGCCCTCTGAAAGCCTGTGAAAATCACTGCTACTAAAGATATAATGTTGTATCTACCATAGGATTTACCTGATAGAATATATTTTTAGTTTGTATATATTATTATATACAAACTATATATTAAACTATTGTTCTATTGGCAGTTATTTCTGGTTATTCCTCTATCTTCAAAATTGTCTGAGGATTTGAACCTAGTCCAATCTTCCTTGCAACATTAATTCACTAAATTTATTGGTGTGTCTTGGTTTCTATAAAGTCTTCCTGAGTACTGGAAACTAGACCAAGCATGTACATCTCATAGACAAGGTGGTTTATCAAATGATTAATAATTCGTGTTGATGCGATGCAGTTCCGCCAGAGAATAGACACTACTTGAATACCCTAAAAGAGCTACATGGCTAGCAATGCATAAAAGCCATAGAGATTTCAGAGCCTCTGAGTTTCTGACATTGAAATGGTCTGGCCAATTTTGTCTCGATTAGTATGATCACACATGTTCTAAGGATGGAGTGACTGGTACACGGGAATTCGTGCTTACTAATCATAAAATTACCATTATGCTGTTTTGGTGCATGCTGTGCTGCTCCCTGTCTAGTAGTCCTTCTTAAAATTAAATAAACTTCATGTTGGATAAAGTCTAACACATCTCATGAGTTTGACTGCCAATCCAAACTTAGACCATTCCCTTTGGTTGATCAGAGTGGACACATATCAAAGTACATATTTGGTTTTTCTGTTTGATTTTAGTTTTCTCTTGCTATCCTTTTGGTTTTACTTCAAAAGTCCCTGCCCCTTCTTCCATTCTCTAAACATTTAAATTTGGCATTGAGGTGAATGGATCAAACTTACACAATTTTGAATTTGTATCATAGGTTTGCAACTCAAGGGCAATTTTTTTACAATTTTAACTTACTTGTGCTTAAAATTTATATATATAGAATAATTATATTCTATATATATTATACATATGTATATATATTCCAATACCTTTAGGGGTTCAAGTAGTTTTTGGTTACATGAATACATTGTATAGTGGTGAAGAAGCCTGGACTTTAAGTGTACCCATCAGCCCCACCAGTGCACACTGTACCCTACAGATGAATTTTCATCTCTCTCCCCCTCCTCAACATCCCTCTTATGAGTCTCTAACATCCATTATATTATTCTATATGCCTTTTCAAACTTAAGGGTAGTGGTTGAGAAAATTATTTAACCCCGTTAAACTTCAATTTAGTATTGGTATATTGGGTCTTACGTACCTCACAGTGTTATTTGAAATATATAAACCGGGCTCGGTGGCTCAGTCTGTAATCCCGCGCCTTTGGGAGGCTGAGGTGAGTGGATTGCCTGAGCCCGCAGGTTCGAGACCCGCCTGGGCAATTTGGCAAGACCTCATCTCTACAATAAACCAAAAATCAGCCAGGCATGGTAGCGCATGCCTGTAGTTCCAGCTACTCGGAAGGCTGAGGCGGAAGGATCGCCGGAGCCCAGCAGGTCGAGGCTGCGGTGACTGGGAGCAGCCACTGCACTCCAGTCTGGGCGACAGAGTGAGACTCCAACTCAAAAAATATATATATATATACATATATATATATAACACACATATAAAGTTATTCATTTTGAATGTATACATGAATTAATAAATGAGAACAAACAAGTAAACACAGTTACATAAATTTATATGTTGCATAAACTTAGAGTAATTGCCATCTATCTTTTTATCATACAATGCCTGTGGTGGAGAAGTCCACTGAGTATCAAGGACATATACTATGCCATGTATCTACATATATTATATCATACAAGCTGTCAATGAAGACACTATATTTACACAGGAAAATTATAAGTTTTGAGTCTCTTTTAATAATCTGAATTTTTAAAATGTAACTACCAGGAATCAGGAACATGTTATCAGCTGTATTAAGAGTATTGTGACAATATAGTCATATTTAATTTTCAAAACAGCTCTGAAAGTACTGTTATTATCCCAATTCATAAATAAATTATGAATTTTAGCATGTAATGAAGCAAATATTGGAAATCCAATTTTGTCTGATGTCAATGTCTATAATCTTTCAATTAATAATGCTACCACTAATGAATTCAGTGACTAGAACACAGTATGTAAATAATATATATTTAGTGAATGCATACACAATGCTTTTATAGTTTACTCCTTTGTGGTAATATCATTTTATTCTTACCCTCTAGTGGGAGTGCCATTTTAATCAACTTGTGGCTGATATCCCAACCACTTTATATTAACATAATCTATGATAGAGTATTTTGAAATACCTAGAACCTCTAAAATTGGAATAAATTTCAAAATGTCTTGTGTTTTCCTAAGGCCAGATATAACAAAGCAACAGATATTCAGATTTAACACATAAAAATTTTTAAATGATTCTTTTAGATAGAGATGGAACTGTTATTTTATTGAATTATATATTAAATATGTCTACTATAGCATTGCTTATAATCTCTTGAAGGGCACAAACAATATAATAGTGTTGATAAAATAGGACGATAGACAATAACATTACAGAAAAGTGTGGGATCATAATATAATTTCTTTGATTGACACAGAAAAAGTTGAATAATATAACAAATCCAAAGACAGATTTTTTAAAAGACTTTATAAGACAAAGGGAAAAAATGCTATTTATCATAGGTTAAATTGTGTCCTCCCAGAAGATACAGTGAAATCCTAACCCCAGGCACTTTCAAATGTGGTCTTATTTGAAAATAGGGTTCTTGCAGATGTAATCAAGGTAAGACAAGATCATAGGGTGAATCCTAATCCAATATGACTAGTGTACTTATAGGAAGGGGGAAATTTGGCCACACACACACACACACACACACACACACACACACACACACACACAGAGAGAGAGAGAGAGAGAGAGAGAAGAATGCCATCTGAAGACACAGACACATGAGATAGGACAGCCATATAAAGATGGAGGGAGATATTAGAATGCTGCCACAAGCCAAGAAACACCTAGGGCTACCAGAAACTATAATAGAAAGGAAAAAAATCGCCCGAAGTCTTCAGATGGAGCGTGGCCGTGCTAACACCTTGATTTTGAATTTCCGGCCCTCAGAATTGTAAAACAATACCTTTCTCTTGTTTTAAGTTGCCAAGTTTGTGGTACCAGCCCTAGGAAACAAATACAATATTTTTTAAATCTTCATTGCAAAGAAAACCTCTACACTTATCTTTTCATAGACCATAGAGTACATAAAGTAGTCTTGGAGTGGAGAGTTGTGTGAAACTCTCAATTTTCACTCCGTAAATATCTTAACATGGGCATGTTCTCATTCTTGACAAAGATTTGAAGTGAGAATGAAAGTTTTTTCACTGGCTTATAAATCTGTGATAACATGATTTTTCTTTGTCTTCAGTGATAAACCAATTTTTTTCTCATTACCCTGTTTGTTCAAATATTGATAGACTAAGAGCAAAGAAAGATTGAGTTAACATTTATTTTCCTCTGAATTACCAAGGTTATTTGAGGACTTAACCTCAGTTATTTGATGACTGCTTTAAATTCACATTTTACCTTGATACAAGGTTCCGGCCAGAGCATACCACCAGAATACAACAGTTTAAAAAGCATGTATAATTTATTTGTATAAGTTATTTATTGCCGTGTAGCAAATTACCCCAAAACTTAATGGCTTAAAGTAACAACACGTTTATCTCACGATCATCTTGAGTTAGGAATCCAAGCATGACTTAACTGGATGCTCTGAATTTAAAATTCTCTCAAAGTTGTGGAAATGTACTTGCTCAACTGGGAAGGAGCTGCTTTTTACTTTTTCCATGATTGTTGGCAGGATTCAGTTCCTTGTGCCCTATGGGATTGAAGACATAGTCCTCATGAGCTTTTGGTCAGAGGTCTCCCTTGTTTTCTCTTTTTTAATTTGTATTATAGAGATGTGGGGTACATTTCAGGGTTAGGTATGTTTTCTTGACATGTAGACCCCTATTTAGAGCGGCTGACAACACAGAAGCGTGCTTTATTATAAGTGAGAGCGAAGTTAGGTGAGCTGCACCGCAAAACTCATGAGCTCTTTGATTTGACCCTAAAATGAATTTTAGGTCAGTCAGCAACATTTTAAAACAGTTTCTTTAAAAAAAAATGTTTTTTTAATTAGCCAGGCGTGGTAGTGCGTGCCCATAATTCCAACGACTAAGGAGACTGAGGAGTTTGAGGCGGCATGTACTCCAGCCTAGGTGACAAAGGAAGACCCTGTCTCAAATAAAAAAAGAAAAAGTAAATAAAATCTTTGAAGTCATACATACAAACATGGGTTCAAGTCAAGGGCAACCACTACTTTTTAGTAGTGTTTTAATTTGTAAAGTGAGGGCACTAATTCCTGCACATCAGATATTTAAATCTGATCTTACATATAAGGTACTTAGTGTACATAAATCATAGCCATTTGTTATTTTATAACTTTTATTATTTTAGGACAAACATTTGCCCTATAATTAAAAAAAGTTGAAAGAAAGGTGAAAGATAATTATTTAAAACACAGAAGAAAACATGTTTTAATATCAGTGATAATATAACAATTGATATCAAGAGTAGCACTGGGCAGAGATAGAAGCCTCATTTATGTCAAACATAAGATATAAGAAATCATCAAACATGTAACAAGTTCTGCCAATAAACTGAAACAAGATGGGGGTCAAAGTAAGTACAGGAAGCAAAGTTGGGGAGTAGACAGTACTCCCCAAGTATAAAAAGTATAAAAAGATAGAATCATGAAATTTGATAGCGATTCCTGACAAAGATGTTCTCCTACCTAGGGAATGCTTTTATTGATATTCAAAAGTATATGACAGTTTTTAGCCTACTTCATCCTAAATAGTAAGCGTGAAATCTGGTAGGTGTTTTCTTCTGTTAGTCAGTCCAATTCTTCATTCCTATTTCACTGATAAGAAGTGGAACACAGGAAAAGTTGCAAACATTTTGGATGATGATGAGGCAGTACCCAGAAAGGATTTCTATCATTTCCCCTCATTTGGTTTTCCACGGACACAAAGAAAATTCCTCAAAGGTTAAAAAAAATAATGAAATCATGTCCTTTGCGGCAACATGGATGGAACTGGAGATCATCATCTCAAGCAAACTGACTCAGAAACAGAAAATCAAACATCGCATGTTCTCACTCATATGTGGGAGCTAAGCAATCACAAAGATGGATACTGGGGACATCAATAAGGGAGGAGATGGAAAGGGGGTCAAGGTACAGAAACTACCTACAAGGCACAGTGTTCACCGTTGGGAGACTGGGTCACCTAAAACCCAATACCCACCACTACGCAATAAGGCCATGTAAAAACTATGCATGTGTACTCCATGAATCTAAAATGAAAATTTGAAAATGAATAATGCACAAATATTTCCTACTATTTGTCAGGCATTTTCATGAGTAACACACATACCAGTGATTATGTCGTTTTTATAGAATAAAAATCTGAATGTGGGAAGACTTAAGAGACAGGCTTAAAATCAAAGAGTTTGTCATTATCAGATATTGGGTTTAAACACAGGTTTTCTTGCTCCAAGTTAAATGAGTTTCCACTTATCCCTTGTGCCTGTAAAATGCCAGAATTAGCATCAGATTTGACTGATCTAAAAGATCATCAAATCATTTAGATTAAAAAACTTTTATTTACTTAGTGTTCTTTTGCGTTTGATTTTTATGTGTCCATGTTGCAATTTTTTTCCCCACAAAATACGATGTAATGAATATTGCAAACAATTTTTTGCATTTTGTATGGTAAAGACAGAAAATTCAAATTCCTAAGTATAATCAATCACTGGCTCTATATTTTCTTGTGTGTAACACTATCAGAAGGAAAATGCCATCATAAATTTTTATTTTGTTTCTGAATATCTTAATCTCTAAAGAAAGTAAATTATATTGTTTATTTCTTTTTATGTGTTTAATGTGTTCTTTTAATAAATTCAGGAATGAGAAGTCCATCCATGTATGTATTCAATTGTATACAAAGGTAATGTAGATAACTGACAAACACATATTTACTGGGGCTAATTAGATAAGCTAAAGGAACCTAGAATATCTAAAATAACTTTGAAAAAAGAAGAAAAATTTGGAGGAATCATACTACCCAGTTTTTAGACTTGCTATAGAGTGGTATTGACAGAGAGATAGATATAAAGATCAATGAAAAAGAAGACAGAAGTTTTAAAAAGTAGAACCATACAAATATGTTGAGCTTAGTTTTTTTGCAAAAATGAAAAATATAACTCAATGCAGGAAGAATTGTCTTTTCAACATATGATGCATGAACAATTAGACATCCTTAGGGGAAAAAAATAACCGCGACCAAAACCTTAGGTCTTATACAAAAATTAACTCAAAATGGATCACAGACTTAAATGTACAATGTAAAATTATAAAATGTCTAGAAAAGAGCATAGAAAAAAAAAACCTCACAATTCAGGGTTAGGCAAAGAGTAATTATACATAGTACCAAAACACAATCCATGAAAGCCAAATATGAATAAATTGGGCATTACCAAATCAAAATTGATTTGCCCTACAAAATACTGTGCTAAGAAGATCAAAAGACAAGCCTCAGAATGGAAGAAGTATTAGAAAATCACATTTCTGACTAGAATTCATATCAAAATGATATAAATTATACTCTAAGCTCAACAATAACAAAGTGAAAAATCCAACAAGTAAATGGGCAAAGGCTTGAAAGACACTGTCAAAGAAGACGTTACATATGAACTTTTCTGGTTAATGAAACAGAAGATAAGGATGTTTTAGAAAATATTTGCTTTCCTGATATGGGCACCTCTCTCTTTTATCTCCTCTTTCTCCATTATTCTGCCTAGAAAATATATGCCATGTTTGAAAGTGCAATAACCATCTTGAAATCAGGAAAGCCAAAATTCGCTTGATCAGAATGTTGGGCCAAGAAGATATAAGAATACTGATACTTTGATCACATTATTGAGTTATCATTGAGCTTTTGTATTAACCTTTCTTCTATATTCAAATTTCCTCTATCTGCCTTGAATATCTTCCCCTCCAAAAATATGCAGAACATAAACACATTGGCAATGTGAGTTTTTCATATTGTTTGAGAACATTCAATTCTACATAGGACAAGAAAACAAATGGAACAGATGACACTTATATGAAGTTTTAAGCATAGATATTAAGTATAGCAAGTGCTTATGAAATTAGGTGAAGATCACAGTATTTGTTAAGAATCAATAAATAAGAAAGTGTCTTATAAGACATAGACAAATTCCATAAAATATATTTAATTTATATATTAACTTACTGACTAGTTGAAGAGTCCAGCTCCTAGTTAAAACCTTATCTGTGATTTTTCAAGCATAATCACAGACAATTATAAAGGCTGTACCTGACAAGCCTCTCGTAAGAGAACGCCTGTTTCCTCATACACCAGAGTCGGTGCATAGCCAATATACTGCAGTCTCTGAAGGCAGTTGCAGTCATGTTTCAGCCCTCCCGCACCCCTTCCCCCATTTATGCTCTTTCACATGATTACATTCCCAGCCCCAGTGCCTTCATTCCAAAGCCTCTTTATCTAAGGCTTTGGGGAGAAGCCTTCTTGAGGCGCCTGTACTGCATGGTCCTCCTCATAAAGAAAAGGAGGGAAAAATCTACAAATTCAAAATCATCATTCTCAAAATACCAGGAAGAGATTTTGCATAAATGGGCACAGTCATGTTTGCATGGAAATGCAGAGACAAAATAGACTACACTTCAGGCTGAGTGTGGTGATACACACCTCTGGTTTTAGCTATTCAGGAAGCTGGAGCAAGAGGACTGTTTGAGACCTGGAATTTGAGGCCAGCTTAGGCAACATAGTGAGAACTTGTCTCTAAAAAGTAAACAAATGAAAGGAAATTTTAAAAGAGCAAGAAAAAGGGGGAAAAAATGAACATTTCAGAAAAATTAAATACAATTTCATTCCAAAAGCCTCCATCAAGAAAGAGCAAAGACAAGAACCAGCTAGAAAAAACAATTTTAAATCATATAAAAAGTAATACACGTGCCGGGTTCGCTGGTTCAGCCTGTAATTTCAGCACTTTGGGAGGCTGAGGCAAGTGGATTGCCTGAGCCTGTGGGTTCAAGACCAGCCCTGGCAACTTGGCAAGACCTCGTCTCTACAATAAATCCCAAATTAGCCGGGCGTGGTAGCACTGTGGAAGGCTGTGGAGGAAGGATCGCTGGAGCCTAGCAAGTCGATGCTGGGGTGGCGGTGAGTGTGCCACTGCACTCCAGCCTGGGCGACAGAGACTCCAACTCAAAAAAAAAAGTAACACATGTAATTCCGGGACGAATAAAGACCACATTTACTCAATAGAGGAATACAAGGAACCCAATTTACACATGGGCAAAAATTTCAAAAGACATTTTAGAAAAATCAGATATATGAATTACCAAGACACAAGGAATGATGCACAGAAAATACAAATTTAAATGACAATGATAACCACTTTCACACGAAAAAAAAAATTGGCACATTGGAAAATACAGGACTGGACATAGTGGTTCATGCCTGTAATCCAGCACTTTGGGAGACCAAGGCAAGAGGACTGTTTGAGCCCAGTTTGAGACCAGCCTAGGTAACATTTCAAGACCTCGTCTCTACAAAAAATAAAAATAAGTAAATTAGCTGGGTATGGTGGCACATGCCTGTAGTCCCAGCTAATCAGGAGTGAGAATCTGACTCAAAAATAAGAGAGAGAGAGAAAAGAAAATGCAGAAAATGACAAGTATGGTCAAAGATGTAGAATGTCACTCTCATAGAGTAGTAATGTGGAAGAAATATAATGCAACTACTTTGAAAAACAACTTAACATTTTCTAATAATCCTTAAAAAATTTTTTCCTATAGGAAACAATAAAAGCACAACTAGTAATGTACACAAAAGAAATGAAAACCATCCACATGATAACACGGAAAAAAAGGACCACAGCATTATTCATGGTATCTAAAAAAGGAACCTGTTAAGGGACTTCTTACATTTCACATGTTTAATTCAAAACTGTTCATCTCAATGTACCAAGGTACTTGTTTAAAGTTGCAGATGTTCTTCTTTTGATTGTTGTAATTTTGACTTGATGTTGGATGAAGAGTAATACAATTTAGATATAATTACTAAGTAAATTTGTACTACCTTTGAGCAGGGTTTTGGTAATGTACTAACCCTCTCCCTGTGACCTGGTTGCAGGAGTAAATTCTCTTCTCCCTCAAACTCTGACTCTCGTGTCTATTGATGGCAAGAGAAAGCAGCCAATTCGTTTGCCCAGTATAAATTTGGTGATTCCACTGGGACAACACTGCTTGCAGCTGGCTGGCCTCAGCAGGGATGCCTCACAGAAACCTGCAGCTACCAGAGTTGCTTTGCTCTGGGGATTTTCCTGGGACTCTCGCACTGACTGTGGCCGCCAGTCCGCTTAAGACCACAGGAAAATGGAGATTAAGAGCTGACACACTCATTTGGGTAAGTGAAACCGGATCATATGCAGGGAGTTTATTTTAGTGTAGAGACAAGGCATCACCAAGTTGCCAGGGCTGGTGTTGTGCACATTTTAAAGCTGATGGGCAAATTACAGCAAGGAAATTTCAGAGCTCAAATGGTCAATCTACAAATATGAGGTTAAATGAAGTCCATTAAGTTCGTTTCTTTTCTTTTTCCTTCTTTTTTAAAAATTTTCTGCCTGCATTGAGTCTGCTGAATACGAAGCTACAGGTGTTGAGATAACGCTCACTGTGTCAAGTTACTTGAAAATTTTACTTTCCTTATAAAGTTCAGTCAGTTTTACCTAAAATGTAAACATGAAAAACTTATTTGAAACTTAAAAATAAAGAAAAGGAAGAGGTAAAAGAGATTTTTAAAATCAAACTGCCATGGAAATTGCTTTATTCAAATTTTTGTCCACAGCCCTTACTAAATTACCTATTGGAGCAGAGTTTAGCCATGTAAACACGTTCCAGGTTTGTCAGAAATATAAGTTGGATTCAAGTATCTTTTATAAAACGGTGAGTTTATATGTTTATAACTCACCGTTTTATAAAACTCACCAATGAGTTATTGGCAAAGTGCCCCTGTATTTAATGTTAAGGTTCTTACTTAGGTGAAACCCTAATATTCCAAGGTTATAAAAATGTTTAAGAGAATAACTTAAAATGATGGGTAGCCTTGCCTAAAATCTCAGTTTTCATAATTAATTAAGCAAGCTGCTAAAAGAAATAAATTAAGTAAATACAAATGCAGTAATTCATATAGATGAGCTCTTTGTGTATTTCATGGGTAGAATTTCCAAGAAAAAAGTTTGTATATTTAAATGTGCTTATATATGTACATGTTATGTATTGTGCCTAGCATGCTATCAAATTAGTTTATAAATAAATGAGTAATCACAAATTAAATAAATACATAAGTGCTTTAAAAATTAATGTGACTTTAGTGATTTTTTTTGTAAATAAAATAATTTTAAAATTATTGATAAAATAAAAGTGTCTTTGGAATTGTCAGCATAAATATTTGTCTGGGTCTCCTAATTAGTTAAGTTTTACATTTGATTTGCCCCTGCTAGAGATTTTAAGGTGTCAGTGTTTAACATAAAAGTTATAAAACTAGAAACTCAAGCAAAAACAGAATAATCTTTGTGTATATGATTTTTTTTGACAAATAATACTGACTTAAGATGCTGAGTCAATGAAAACAGTTGAATTTTCTGAGTTATTGGCAAAGTGTCCGTGTATTTAACTTTATGTTTCTTACTTAGGTAAACACCTGCTATTCCCAGGTTATAAAAATAGTTAACAAGAAAATAACTTAAAATGATGGGTAGCCTTGCCTAAAATTTGTTTTCATAATTAATTAAGCAAGCTGCTAAAAAATAAATTAGGTAAATACAAATGCAGTAATTCATATAGATGAGCTCTTTATGTAATTTAAAATCTTAAAATTATTTTGGAAGCTCATTAAATGTCTAGGTTGTTTTCAGTTAAGAAAGAGTTGTGATGTAGGGAAATATTTTTCTAAAATTGTGTTACAACTCTCATTGGTACAAAAGCAGATACCTGACAGACAATTCAAGATTTCTTGCTTTTCTGGATCTTCACTAAAATGTAATTTTATATGACTAAAGATTTTATATGAGCTCCAGAAATTAGACAAGAGAAAAACATCAGGGGTATCCAAATAGGAAAAGAGGAAGTCAAGTTATCTCTCTTTGCTGATGATATGATCCTATACATTGAAAATCCAAAAGAATCTGTCAAAAAACTGCTTGCACTGATAAAGGACTTTGGCAAAGTCTCAGCGTACAAAATAAATGTGCAAAAGACAGTTG
>NW_007247032.1:127463-147414 GCF_000164805.1 Carlito syrichta | reverse complement strand
ACCAACAACAAGCAGGCAGAGACCCAAATAAAAAGCACAATCTCATTCACAATAGCCACCAAAAAAATGAAATACCTCAGCATCTTCTTAACCAGAGACGTGAAAGACTTTTACAATGAGAATTACAAAACATTGCTCAAAGAAATCCAGGAAGACACAAACAAATGGAAAAATATCCCATGCTCATGGATAGGTAGAATCAACATTGTTAAGTTGTCCATCCTACCAAAGACAATCTACAGATACAACGCAATACCCATTAAGCTACCAACATCATTCTTCTCAGACCTGGAAATGACAATACAGAAATTTTTTTGAAACATAAACGACCATGAATAGCCAAAACAATTCTTAGCAAAAGAAACAAAGCAGGAGGTATCACACTTCCAGACTTCAAACTTTACTATAAGGCAACAGTAATCAAAACAGGCTGATATTGGTACAAGAACAGGCACATAGACCAATGGAACAGGATAGAGATTCCGGAAGCAAGGCTTCAATTCCTCAACCAACTCATCTTTGACAAAGTCTCCAACAACAGCCACTGGGGAGAGGAAAACCTATTCAGTAAATGGTGCTGGGAAAACTGGCTGAAAACATGCAGAATATTGAAACAGGACCCTTACCTATCACCATACACAAAAATTAACTCTAAATGGATCAAAGACTTAAATATAAAACCTCAAACTGTAAGAACCTTAGAAAATGCAGGAGACACTTTTGTGGAAGTTGGAACTGGCAGCCAATTCCTGGTCAAAACCTGAAGTGTCCAGGCATAAGAGATAAGATAGACAAGCGGGACTTCATTAAACTGACAAGCTTCTGCAAAGCCAAAGAAACCATCAAGATAGCAGGAAAAGAGCCCACAGAATTGGAAAAAAATATTTGCCAACTGTATATCTGACAAAGGCCTAACATCTAGGATCTACAAGGAACTCAAATGCACCGAGAGTAGAAAAACAAACAGCCCCTTTTAAAAGTGGACAAAAGACATGAATAGACACTTCTCAAAAGAAGACATATGCGCAGTCAACAGGCACATGAAAATGTTCTCAGCCTCATTCATCATCAAAGAAATGCAAATCAAAACCACATTGAGATACCACCTAATCCCTGTACGAATGGCCATCATTAATAAAAAAAAAAAAAAAAAACAATAGATGCTGGCGAGGATGTGGAGAAAAAGGAATGGTTCTACACTGCTGGTGGGAATGTAGACTAGTGCAACCTCTTTGGAAGACAGTGTGGTGATCTCTGAACGAACTAGAAATTGACCTTCTATATGACCCAGCAATTCCCCTACTGGGAATATACCTGGAGGAATTCAAATTATTCTATGAAAAAGATACCTGTACATGTATGCTTGTTGTAGTTCTAGTCACAATAGCAAAAACATGGAACCAGCTGTGTTGACCATCAAAGCTGGCCTGGATTTTTTAAAAATGTGGTACATATACACAACGGAATATTATGCAACCATAAAGAAGGACAAATATATGGACTTTGTAGCAACTTGGATGGATTTGGAGTCGATCATACTCAGTGATTTATCACAGAAACAAAGAAATGAGTTCCATATGTTCTCACTCATAAGGTGAACTTGAACAGTTATAATGCTATAAGAAAGTGATTGGCAGTAGCAGAAAACTGTCAGGGAAGGGGGGTTGGGACTGGCAGTTGAGGGAAACTGCTAGGGGAGGGCATACCTCATCAACAAGGGTACCTGCATGATCAATGTTTGTACACCTAACTCTGAATTGTACCCCACATCTTCATACTAAATAAAAAAAATTTTTTAATTGTATATGGTGAATTTTAGTCCTAAAGTAAAATAATTGGATAGTTAAGAAAAAAAATCAGGCTAAACAGAAATTTCAAGCACATTATAGATGGTCTATGTAAGTCATGATAAGATTCATAAAGGAGAATTTATTTTATTTTTTATTTTTTATAGACTCTTTAAATTTTTATTTTATTTTAAAGACGCGGAGTACAATTCAGTGTTGGGTACACAAATGGTCATTGTACAGATAAAGTGTGGGCCTCACTTTGGTCCCCATTTCACCTGGTAGAGATCAGGTACTCTTTATGATAATGTGTGCCCACACCCTCCCCTGGCAGTTTCCCACTAATGCCAATCCCTTTCTTATATGATTATGATAACTGTTCAGGGTCCGCTTATGAGTGAGAACATGCGGTACTCAGTTCTTTATTTCTGCGATAGATCACTGAGTATTATAGACTCTAAATCCAACCAAGTTGCTGCAAAGTTCATAATTTTGTCCTTTTAATGGCTGCGTAATAGTTCACCATGTATATATACCACATTTTTTTTAATCCAGTTCACTTTTGATGGGCAACTTTGGTTGGTTCCACGATTTTGCCATGAATAATACTGCAATAAACTTGTATGTGCAGGTGTCTTTTTCATAGGGTGATTTGAGTTCCTCCAGGTAAATTCCCAGAAGGCGGATGACTGAGTTATATGGAAGGTCGATTTTTAGGTCCATTAGAAATCACCATACTGTTTCCCACAGAGGATGTAATAGTTTACAATCCTACCATCCAGTGTAGATGTGTTCCCTTTTCTCCACATCCTGTCTAGAATCTGATTTTTGAGTTAGTGATGATGGCCATCCTGACTGGAGATAGGTGGTATCTCAGTGGGGTTTTAATTTGTACTTCTTTGAAGATTAGTGAGGCTGAGCATTTCTTCATGTATCTGCTGGCTGCTCTTATGTCTTCTTTTGAGAAGTGTCTGTTCATGTCTTTTGCCCACTTTTTAATGGGGCTTTTTTTTTTTCTTTTCGGCAAGTTTGAGTTCCTTGTAGATCCTAGATGTCAGACCTTTGTCAGATATACAGTGGGCAGATATGTTTTCCAATTCTGTGGGTTGTCTCCCTGGTCTCTTGATGGTTTCTTTTGCTTTGCAGAAGCTTATCAGTTTGATGAGGTCCCACTTCTCCATCTTATCTTTTATGGCATGGACATTTGGGGTTTTGATCAGGAATTGGTTGTCAGTTCCAATTTCCATAAGGATGTCTCCTGCATAGTTTGAGGGTTTATGTTTAGGTCTTTGATCCATTAAGAGTTGATTTGTGTGTGTGATGATAGGTAGGGATCTTATTTTAATCTTCTGCATGTGGTCAGCCAGTTTTCCCAGCACCACTTACTTGATAAGTTATCCTCTCCCCAGTGGTTGCTAGTGGAGGCTTTGTCAAAGATGAATTGGTTGAGAAATTGAGGTTTTACTTCTGGAATCCCTATCCTGTTCCTTTGGTCTATATGCCTGTTCCTGTACCAATACCAGGCTGTTTTGACTATTGTAGCCCTATAATAAAGTTTAAAGTCTGGAAGGGTGATACCTCCCACTTTGTTTCTTTTGCTCAGGATTATTTTGACTATTCATGGTCATTTATGTTTCCATATGAATTTCTATATTGTTGTTTCCAAGTCTAAGAAGAATGATGTTGGTAATTTAATGGGTATTACATTAAATCTGTAGATTGTCTTGGGTAGAATGGACATCTTAACAATGTTGATTCTTCCAATCCATGAGCATAGAATATTTTTTTCCATCTGTTTGTGTTATCCTTGATTTCTTTGAGCAATGTTTTGTAGTTTTCATTGTAAAAGTCTTTCACTTCTCTGGTTAGGAAGATGTCAAGGTATTTCTTTTTTATTGTTGCTATTATGAATGGTATTCTGCTTTTTATTTGTTTCTCTGCCTGTTTGTTGTTGGTGTTTAAGAATGTGACAGTCGTTTGCAGGTTGATTTTGAACCCTGACACTTTGCCAAAGCCCTTTATCAGTGCAAGAAGATTTTTGACAGATTTTCTTGGATTTTTGAGGTATAGAATCATATCATCAGCAAAGAAGGATAACTTTCTCTTATCCTATTTGAATGTCCCTGCTCCTTCTGTTGCCTGATTGTTCTAGCTAGGACTTCCAACACTATGTTGAACAGGAGTATGAAAACGGGCTGCCTTGTCTTCTTCCAGTTTACGGGGGAAATTTTTCAAACCTGCCCATTTAGCAATATGTTGTCTGTGGGTTTATTGCAGAAGGCTCTTACCTTTTGAGGTGTGTTTCCTCTATGCCTAGGTGTTCAAGGGTTTTTATCAAGAAGGGATGCTGGAGTTTATCAAAAGGTTTTTCAGCATTTAGTGATATAATCATGTGATAAGGAGAATTTATGAAAAGAATTTCATATGTGATTCGGTTATAACAAAAAAATTATAATAGTCTTCCTAAATTTTGTTTACCTATATTCAAACAAGGTTTCTTAAAGTATAAATTTTATCTTAATAAAATTACAAGAGGTTTTGATCTTTAATTCTATAACCTGTTTCTTTGTGAAAAATGTTCAGACTTGTATCTCAGAAGTTCAGCTTTTACTGTGTTCAACTTTTTGCTCCTTAAGAAGACCTGAGATAACAATTTTCTCTTTCAACTTTCTGTACAGCAGGTTTTTCTCTTCCTTTTTTTTCTTTTTTTTTTGGCTGTCCCAGGAAGCAAAGTAATCTCTATGTTGACTTTGTTGGGTTTTTGATCACTAGGGAAAACTGAGTTTTGAGAAGATTGGAGTTTTGCATGCATGTAATTTTTAGTATTGCTTTTAAGGTTTGTCACCTTATTTTAATAAGTAACTATTGTTTTTAGAGTAATCTGTAATTCTAGTTTAGTAGAATGTTCTGAGCCTTTTACATCTTTAGTAGATATTCTATTAACCAATCCTTGTGCTATTAAGTTATAGGGCTTTGGCTTCCGGGACTGAAAACGACAGTGACTCTTGCTAAAATCCACCAGTTAAGGTATCATTTTCAGGCCCAGAAGGAGGTGACAATTAAAATAAACTGCCTTTATGAGACACAAGATCAAAAATTAAAATTATTCAATCTCTTTGTGCCCAGAGATGATCACAGAAAAGGTGGGCATGTGAGATTGTAAGGGCTAATTTTTGAGAGATGAAATTAATTCAGAGTTGTCTACAAATTAATCATTAATGTCAACAGCACAATAATGCAAGGTGAACCTCTGGAATCCTGTGTCAGAATAGCAGGATTTCCTTGGTGCACTGGTCTTTTCTCTAATGAAATGTTGTAAGAGATATAATAAATTTAAAATATCTTATGGTCAAACTGATTAAGATTGTATAAACTTATGTGCAAGGTTTTGTTAAAATGTGCTTTGATATTAATAGTTTATGAATGCAAAAATAAAATTTAGTTTTCTCTTTTAACAGTTTTCTTGTAATTTAGAGAGATAACAAAATATCTTTTTTTACCTTTTAAGTAAGCTGAAAAAATTGTATATGGAGAGAGAGAAAAGAGAAAGTCAGATTCTGCTGCCCTTATGCCTCCTTTCTTAGTTTGCACTGCTTAAGAAAAGGGGTTCCTCTATTTTTTTTTTTTTTTTTTTGAGTTGGAGTCTCACTCTGTTGCCCAGGCTGGAGTGCAGTGGCACACTCACAGCCACCCTTGCCTCGACCTGCTGGGCTCTGGCAATCCTTCCACCTCAGCCTTCCAAGTAGCTGGAACCAGAGCCGCACACTACCACGGCTGACTAATTTTTTTATTGTAGAGACGAAGTCTTGCCAAGTTGCCCAGGCTGGGTTCAAACCCGCAGGCTCAGACAATCTACTCACCTCAGTCTCCCAAACTGCTGGGATTACAGACTGAGCCACCGAGCCCAGCCTGGGGGCTTCTTTATTAAATTCCAAACGTTTTTGCTTTAAAAATCTTTGAATTATCATTTGGCTGAATAAATGACTATTTTACAATGACCTGTAATCCTGTATTATGATGTCATGCTTTTAAAACCTTTGATAATTGACAAACTTTCCAATATCAAAATTTAGGGTTCTAAAGTCAGTCTTTCTGATCTTAAGTTGTTTTTTATTAATTTTAATATTAGGTTTCCTGACGCCCAAGAGAGACATATTCAGCTTGTCTAATATGTTAAAATCATACGCAGGAAGCACTGTCAAGTATAAAAGGATGTTTAACTTTATTTTATTTTATTTTTTGAGTTGGAGTCTCACTCTGTTGTTCACGGTAACCGCAGCCTTGACCTGCTGGGCTCAGGTGATCTTTCTGCTTCAGTCTTCCAATTACAGGCATGCACCACCATGCCCAGCTAATTTTTTTATTTATTGTAGAGACAAGGTTTAGGCTGAGTTCAGGTAAACCTCCCGCCTTGGCCTCCCAAAGTGCTGGGATTACAGGCTGAGCCACCACATCCGGTCAGGATGCTTAACTTTAAATTATATGCGTTCCAAATTATGTACCATTCTTATAATTCTGATATGTTTTAGTTTACCTTATCAATAATAATAATAATTATATTGTTATATGTCACAGAGTAAGTAAATTTTCTTATCAGTTGTATGTTTGACAATGGCTGTCTTTAGACTTTTGTCATTTACAATTATTGTTTTGCTTTGATCCCTTTCAAAAGTAACTTATGATTAACTATGGAATCTTGCCAGGTACATTTAACTGACTCTTGTGCTGCAAATTTAAGGGGAGTCAAGTTGGAGTCACAATTCACACCTAAAGCAGGCATCCTCGAGGGACATCGGACCAGGACAGTCCTCTTGAACTCTGAAATAACTCTCATCTTTACTCTCATCACTGTTATCATTATGTGTCTCTTGTAAATGCTATGTCAGACATGGAAAAAGGAAAAAGACAAAATAAAGGGCCCATATCATAATAGCTTGTAAGATAGATCTGATCCAGAATTTACTTTTTTCTTCAGACTAAACTAAACTCTGGGCCTGACTTCCTCTTGACTTTAAACAATTGGCTATAAAATCAGGCCAAATGATATTAATAGTAAAAACTATTGTCATCAATAGACAAGTCTGGGAATGTGCCTTCTAGCTCTGTGGGACCTCACCAACCTAAGAATGAGCCTTCCTAGCAACATGGGAGGTCCTACTGTTTAATCACTTACACATGCATTCCAATGAATGATGTTTGGCTAATAGGGGGAATTGAGGATTAAACTTGACCTTTTTTTCTTTTATTCAATTTCTTAACTAAGAGGCTTGGGAGTCACATTTGATAAAAACTCACCATACAGGATTTCATTTTCATATTACCCTATATACTAAAGTTTATTTTCCAACCTAACTCTGACATAACATCATGTAACAGATTTTTTAAAAAAGAAGACAAACTGAAGAAACCAGAGAACCTTTGGCGAATGGCTGCTGCTACCCTGTCTGGAAGCTGAAGACCACCCTCCAGATCAACAGATCAGAGACTATGATGTGGAGTCTTCAATGAAAGTTTGGACTGATCTTCTAATTTGTTTTTGTGGATTCCCTCTGGCTTAAAAAGTATCTTTTTGGTAATGGTAAATTAACAATAACTGTTTTAATATGTGAATAATCATTTTATGTATTGTTTAAATGTTGTATATCTTGTAAGATTAAAATTCCTGAGAATATAGCCAAAGCTGTACATTATGCAAGAAAGCAGAAAGAAGAGGCTATATTAGAATATTTGAACAAAAAGAATCAGGAGAGATCATGGGTACAACTGACAGCGGGGAATGTTATAGGTCAAGACTCTGCAAATGGAGGCTTCTTACATTTCACATGTTTGATTTGAAGTTGTTCACCTAAATGTACCAAGATAGCTTGTTTGAAGTAACAGATGTTCTTCTTTTGGTTGTTGTAATTTTGACTCAATATTGGGTGCATGTCAATAAAATTTAGATATAAATATTCAGTAAATTTGTACTGCCTTTGAGGGGATTTTGGCAATGTACTAACCCTCTCCCAGTAACCTGTTTGCAGAAATAAATTCTCTTCTCCCTCAGATTCCACCTCTCATTTCTATTGACTTATGAGGGAAAATAGCTGGACTTGTTTACCAAAAGCAGAACAACCACTTGTTCAACTGAGGATCACACAAAAAATAAAATGTATATTTAAACAAGACAATAAAATTCCATAGGATATAAATCCATGTTAATGGTTTAGAATATTCAGTATTATGAAGCTATAACACATTTAGGTAGATCTATAGATTTGGAAACATTGATATTAAAAGCTCAGCCTTACTTATTAGGAGAGATAGATAAGCTGATGCTAAAATTTATATGTAAATGCAAAGGTCCCAGAAGAGCCAAAACAATCTTAATTTTTAAAAAATAATTAAGTGTGGGGATGAAAACTTTACAATATCAAAACTTAGCACAAAGGTACAGTAATCTAGAAAGCATGGTATTGGCATTAGGATGGAAATATTGACCAATGCAACTAAATACAGAATCCATAAATACATCTATTTTTGATCAATTAAATTTTGACAAAGGTGCCAAACAATTCAATACAGAAATGCTATTCTCTTCTACAAATGATACTGGGACAGTGAGATATTCATATGTAAAGGATGAATATAGAATCTTAGTTCAACCCTGACACAAAAATAAAGGACAAACAGAAAATAGTCACACAAAAAAATGCCAGAACTTTAAAACAATTAGAAGAAAATAGAGTAGTACATCATTGAACCCCTGAAATATGCAATATTTTATATAACACTAAAACCACTCATGCAAAAAAGATCAGAATTCCAAATTAAAATATTTAGACCTTTTAACACCCACATTGATAAAGAACGTTAAAATTAATAGAAGCAAAATAATATTTGCTTATAGTATGTAAGATAAATGACTTGTCGTGAATATAAAAGAACCCTTTCAATGCAAAGAGAACACAAATAACTAAAATTATGCTGTACAAAGGATTTGAGTAGACATTTTGCTCAATAATATAGTATCAGTTGTGAGTAGACCCAAGGAAAAAGGATCAACAGCATAATTATTTAAGAAAATACAATGACAAATACCAATTCATACCCACAAAATGGCAATTATATAAAGAAAAAATAACCACATACAGAACACAGAAAATAATGTGTTATCAAACATGTTTAGAAACTAGAAGTCTCATACCTTTCTAGTGGAAATGAGAAATGTTACTACTACTTTGGAAAACAGTCTGTCAGTTTCATATATTAAACATCAATATTATATAGGATTGAGAAATTGAAAAAGTAGTTTTCTATACAAGAGAAATGAGATGTAATTCCATCCAAAGACTTGTAAGTGAAGGTTTATAGGAGAATTGTACATAATAATCAAAAAGGGAAAAAAAAAATTGGGATGTTCTCCACTTGGTGAATGGACAAAGGTGGTGCACGCAAACAAAAAATACGATTCCATGTTAGAAAGGAACAAATAAAATTGTACAACATCTTACAGGCCTGATGATCCTCCAAAACAGGCAAATGAAAGAGGCCAGAAACAAAAGACCATGAAGTACATAATTCCATTTATACAAATTTTGCAGAAAAGTCAAATGAATATAGAGAAAATAGATTAGAGGTCATGTTGCTGGGGATAAGGAGGCAAGACTACTAACAGATCCAAGGATTCCCTATGCAAGATGAAAATTTCTAAAAATTACCTCTTGGTGAGGTTTCACAACTTGGTGTATTTATTTAAATCACTGAATTGTACATTTAGCATGGGTAAATTTTGTGTTATGTAAACTATTCCATGAAAGTGTAAAAATATCAATTATATTTTCAGATAATGGAAAATATAATCTGAAACTGAAATTGAGACAACATTGCCACCGTCAATAGCATAAGTTGGAAGAAAATAATACTTTGCAAAATTAAGAGCAAAAGTGCAAGGTTTGTATAAGGAAAATCTACAAAATATTACTAAAAGTAATAAAAGATGAGTTAAGTAAATACAGTGGCAATCTATATTCATGGATGTGAAATGTCAATATGGTTTAGATATCAATGTTCTCCAAATAGATCTATAGATTCTTTTTCTCATATTCAATATCATTTTTCTGAGATTGTCAGAGAGTTTTTGCAGAATGAACAAGCTAAACTTCATATGGAATGAAAAGGGAGTGAAATGGACAAAACAATTTTAAAAAGAACACTACTGAAGAACAAACATGTCCATGTTTTAAAACATACTACAGAGTTACAGTAAACTAGAAAACATCATACTGGCACTAGTTTAAACATTAGCAAATACTAACATAAACAAGAGGCCAGGCATGGTGGCTCATGCCTATAATCCCAGCATTTTGGGAGGCCAAGATGACAGGATTGCCTGAGCCCACAGGCTCGAGACCAGCCTGGGCAACTTGGCAAGACCTCATCTCTACAATAAATCAAGAAAAATTAGCCAGGCATGATGGCACATGCCTGTAGTTCTAGCTACTTAGAAGGCTGAGGCAGAAGGATCACCTGAGCCCAGCAGGTAGAGGCTGTGGTAGCCGTGAGCGTGCCATTGCACTCCAGCCAGGGCACTAGAGTGAGACTCTAACTAAAAAAATAATAATAATAATAATTAATTAATTAATTAAGCAATAAGTCATAAACCAGAAATACTATTTGAAAATCATATATCAGTCCTTAAGTCCTAAATATATAAAGAATTCTTTCAATGTAAGATGAACATGAAAAACTAAAATTCCATGTGAGTCAAATAAGATGAATAGGCATTTCATCCAAGGAAATTTAACAACTTGATGAAGGCCCATGAAGAGATGCCCAAAATGACTAATTTTTAAGGAAATGCAATGTTAAGTGTCATTTTAAATTCACAACAAAGCAATAATAAAAAATACAGAAAACAAGTGTTTTTTTGAGGATGTGGAGAAACTAAAATGCTCATACTCAGTTGGTAGGAAGGAAGTGTTACAGTCATTGTGGAAATCAGATGGTCATTTTCCTAATATGTAAAACATGGACCTAGTAAAGAATTCAGCAATTACAAAATTAGATTTCTATAGAAGAGCACTGAAACTTAGATCCACTCAAAGATAGTAGGTGACAGTTTATAGAAGAATTATGCAAATAGTGAAACACTGTAAACAACTGGAGTGCTTTAAACCAGTAAGTGGATAAACAAAAGCTGGTGTGTCCATATAATAAAGTATGAGTCCATGTAAGGATTATGATGCTCAAAACCATCATGCTGGCTGGGTGCAATGACTCATACCTGTAATCCCAGCACGTCAGGAGGCCAAAACCGGAGGATTACTTGAGCCCAGGAGTTTGAGCTCAGGTTGGGCAACATAGTGGGAACTTGTATCTACAAAACTGAAATTAAAAAGTAGTGTCGCCGGGCTCGGTGGCTCAGCCTGTAATCCCGCGCCTTTGGGAGGCTGAGGTGAGTAGGTTGCCTGAGCCCGCGGGTTTGAGACCCGCCTGGGCAGCGAGACCTCATCTGTACAATAAATCAAAAAATCAGCCGGGCATGGTGGCGCATGCCTGTAGTTCTGGCTACTCGGAAGGCCGAGGTGGAAGGATTGCCGGAGCCCAGCAGGTCGAGGCTGCGGTGGCCGGAAGCGGCCACTGCACTCCAGTCTGGGCGACAGAGTGAGACTCCAACTCAAAAAAAAAGTAGTTTCAGCTATTTGTGAGGCTGAGGTAGAAGTATCACCTGAGCACAGTAGTTCAAGGCTGCAGTGAGCCATGATCGTGCCACTGCACTCCAGCCTGGGCAACAAAATGAGACCTCAACACATACACAAACACACACACACACACACACACACACACACACATACATAATGCTAAATGACAGAAGCCTGAAACAAATGATGATATATTGTATAGTTCTGTTTATAAGAAGTGTCCAGAATGACAAAGCAATCTAGGAAAGAAAATGGATTTGTGGTTGGGACATGGGATCAAACTACTTTGGGTCAAAAACTGCTGAACACTCAGTACAGTGTTGGCCAGTGTGATGATAAATCACCTATCAGAAAATGGGCAAATGATTTGAAAGAATCTCAAAAAAAAATTCACTGAAGCTGAATGAGCCTCTCACAACAATACTAGCTGAAACATTAATGCCGACGGGTTCCTAGAACACTTACTTAGCAGGGAATGCCTGTTCTACAAGGGGCCCACCCTCCAAAAGATAATTCCAGGATTTTTGAAGTCCCCCTTAGTATACCAGATAGATATGAAAACCAGAAATAGAAATTGAGGCCAGGCATGATGGCTCACTTCCCAGTGCTTTGAGGAGTCAAGGCAGGAGGATCGCTTGAGTACAAGAGTTGAGACTAGCCTGGACAACATAGCAAGACCCTATTTCTACATGTTTTTTAAATTAGTCAGGTGTGGTGGCACAGGCCTGTAGTCCTAGCTTTTAGGGAGGCTAAGGTAGAAAGATCTGGGCGACAGAGCATGACCCTTTTGTTGTTGTTTGTTTTTTTTTAAAAAAGAGAAACTGAGTAGACGTTATCATTATGAATAGCATGGATATAAAGAGAATAACTGGCCAGACGCAGTGGCTCAGCCTGTAATCCCAGCACTTTGGAAGGCCGAGGTGAGAGAATTGCCTGAGTTCAGGGTTCGAGACCAGCCTGGGCAACTTGGTGAGACCTTGTCTCTACAATAAGTAAAAAAAAATAATAATAATAAGCCGGACATGGTGGCGAGTGCCCACAGTTCCAGCTACATGGAAGGCTGAGGTGGAAGGATCACCTAGTTCAGCAGGTCGAGGCTGCAGTGGCTGGTGACAGTGCCTGGGTGACAGAGTGAGACTACAACTCAAAAAAAAAAAAAAAAGAATAACTGATGCAAAATAAGTATAGCAAAACTTGTACACTGTAAACTACAAAAATGTTACTAGAAGAAACTGAAGATGATATAAATAATTGAGGAAACATTCCATTTTCATGAATTCAGAATCACAATTATTTAAATATCGATAATCCTGCCGGGCTCGGTGGCTCAGCCTGTAATCCCACGCCTTTGGGAGGCTGAGGTGAGTGGATTGCCTGAGCCCGTGGGTTCGAGACCCGCCTGGGCAGCGAGACCTCATCTCTACAATAAATCAAAAAATTAGCTGGGCTTGGTAACGCGTGCCTGTAGTTCCACCTACTTGGAAGGCTGAGGCGAAAGGATCGCCGGAGCCCAGCAGGTCGAGGCTGCAGTGGCTGGGAGAGGCCACTGCACTCCAGTCTGGGTGACAGAGTGAGACTCCAACTCAAAAAATAATAATAATAATCCTAACAGAAATAAAGAATCAATCCCATTATTACCATAATACCACTTGACTTTTTTGCAAAAATTGACATGCTGAAGGTAAACGTCTTATGACAATATAAAGGACACACAGAGTAGCCAAAACAATCTTGAATACGAGAATGAATTTAAAGAACTCTAGTCAATTATAAAACTTACTACAAATCTATTGTTACTTAGGTAGCATACTACAGATCTTAAAATAGATGCATAGATTAATGGAATAAAATTGAGAGTTGCCTGGAAAAAATATTTGCTAACCATATAGCAGATAAGGGACATGAATCCAGAATGTTTTTTAAAAAACTTTCAACAATAAAGGAAAACTGCAAATAATCCAATTGAATGTTGACAAATAATCCAATTAAATGCTGACAAAAGACGTGAATAGACATTTCATTCCAGAAGATATACAAATAGATAAAAAGCACCTGAAAAGAGGGAGTGATGAGTATATTCGATTTAAGTGATGGCTTCACAACTTTGTATATTTACCAAAAAAATCCTTGACTTGTACACTTACAATTAGAGTATTTGTAGTGCATAAATTTTACTTCCATAAAAATAATTGCACTTTATATTAGCAGTGAAGAAACTAAAAATGAAATTGAGAAAACACAGAAATTTAGAATCAGAAATTTGTTTTTTATGAAGCACATTCATATCTGCTCCTTTTATTACAAATACCGAAATCATATTTTGACTTTTTGTGTATCCTTTATTTATTGCTACAAAAATCTAGAGTAGAACATACATTATTGTCATAATAAAGAAAAATTCCTACTAAATTAAGTGAAGTTAATGAAGGCTTTATCATAGTGTCAACACATCTATTTTAACAGAATGTGTTGTTTTTAACAAATCTACATAGGTTTTTTAATTGTCCACATATCACACTGTGACTTCAAACATTAGAATCTGAGATAATGCTTAATGCATGTAGTTCTGATTAGCAGTAACATTTGTTTTAGGATTTTTTTGGTGTCATATAATTATAATTTAGCATTACCTAAAATTATTCATGTTGAGAGATTAAGCTAAATTTAAGATGACCCAAAGATTAATCTTTAAAATGCTTTACTGATTCAATCTATTTTATAAATTTGTTCATTTATATTCTCATAGTATAGAATAATAAAACATTTTAGAGTATTTTTACTTTATTATTTGAATCCTAGATGATAATAAAACCACAAAAGGCAGCTCTAATGCAGAAAGATACTGAACTTCAACCTTAATCAACTTTTTTAAAAATAAGAAACATTTTATTTAAAATGTTACTAGTAGGTTTCTTAAAGATGTAAATAGATTGATTATAAACATAAAAGAAATGTCTGACCCATAATTATATAAAAAGTAATAAACATTTAGTTTTGATCCCAAAATTATTGTTAAAAGGAAAAACCCTTAGAAAAGTTAAATTTAGCATAATTTATTTGAGCAAGGAAAAAAATTTATTCAGGCAACCCCAGAACCAGAACAGATTCAAAGAACTCTAACCTACAGTGTGATCAGGCAGTGTTTATAGACAGGAAACAGATAGAAGGCACAAAAATAGCTTAATTGGTTACAAAGAAAGGAGAGGGACTCCAGCCCAGGCTGCAATGGCTGCAGTAATTCAGGGTTGAACCTATACTCTAGCCTTGAAACTGCTGCAGTGATCAAGTGCTTAGGAACCATAACATGTGATCTGCTGGGAACTTCTGGACAGACTCACTGTGGAAGGAAATTCACAAAGCCAGACTGAATGGTACAATAAGTACCTACATTTTCAATGTGCAGAAATCATTGCACAACCACAAAGATTAAGGACAATCAAAGAAACATGATGTCAAGAGATGAGCCACTTTTATATCAACTACCTAAGAATGAGTTATGATTTCTTCACCATCTCTTTTTCATTGTAGCTCACCAATACCCAAAAGTCATAATATAAACTTTATTGGAATATGTAGAACTTGGCCAGGCTCGGTAACTCAGCCTGTAATCCCAGCACTTTGAGAGGCCGAGGCGAGTAGATTGCCTGAGCCTGTGGGTTCGAGTCCTGCCCGGGCAACTGATGAGGCTTCATCTCTACAATACATCAAAAATTAGCCGGGCGTGGTAGCGCGCACCTGTAGTTCCAGCTACTTGGAAGGCTGAGGCGGAAGGATTGCTGGAGCCCAGCAGGTCGACGCTGGGGTGGTCGTAAGTGTGCCACTGCACTCCAGCCTGCCTGACAGAGTGAGACTCCAATTCAAAAAAAGAATTTGTAGAACTTGTCTTTACCACAACATGCATGCAATCAAGTACATTCGCATATTAGCACAAGAGTTTTATTTAGCAAAACTCTTTATGTAACTTCACCATTCCAGTTCTAATCCCAAAATTGAGAATACCTATGTCTATGTAATCTCATAAAAATCACACACACAATATAACGTATCACCAAAAGACTTGATTCTGAAGGAATTTATGTGTGATCATTTCCAATGCAGATTTTACATTAACATTTTAATTACTTTTTCAAGTCATGAAAACCCTAAGTGTTCATGACTTAAAACCCTTAAATAAATAGTCTCTCCACTGCATTTCAGTTTTATAAAAACATGACTCAAACTCCTACTGATTTCCTTTCTCAACTGGATTCATTTTTTTCATTGTTTTTACATTAGTACTTTACATTTTGCCTTTTCTCATCTTTTCTGCCTTGGTACCTCACTTGAGGTTCCACTGTTCCCCTTCTCCTTCAATACACAGTTCACCACAACTTAAGATTTTTTCAGAGTTACTTTTATACATGTACTAATGCACTATGCCTGTATGTCTCATATAAAATTTTTTTGCACAAAACAAAAGAGGCTCATCTAAATCATACACATAATTGGAAAACAATATTTTTTGCAAATAGAGTATAACTTACATAGTATTCTTATCATATTTAATTAGGTACTGATTGTTTCAAAATAAGACTAATCTGATAATGACATATCAATATCTATGAAGCATACAGTAGATATATCATTTAGCAATTTGGAAATATTATTCATTGATCAATACCTTGGAAATGGGGAATTCCTAATCTTCAGGGGTCACATTTTCTGATCTCATGTTAGTACAATAAGAATTTTACAACTTTTAAATACAAGAGGATTTGTGAAGCACTGGAGAAGGACTTGAATTTAATCTGAAAATCACTGTGAGAACAAAAATAGTTTTTAAAATTTTGAAATTTACTGAATACTGCTGAAGGCATTGTTAAGAGATATGTATATGCTATACAAATTTCTTTCTATATCTATCAGCATTTTTGCTTGTTTTGATGTGCCTGAACAGAGAAATAATGTTTAATAATCCTCCAACTCTATTTGAAATTTCTAATACTTGCTAATCTTCAATGCTAAGATACTCAAATCCTTTGATATCACTATTTTTTTAAGAATCACAATTGTTAAAAGAATGTACTTAAATACCAACATGCCTTTACCTTTGAAATGGCATCCACTAGAAATGTCAAACATCAGAAATGTCCGCTCGAATTTTCTTATGAATTCATCTAAGGTGTACCTCATTCACATCAATTTTTCTCATTCTGGAGTATTCAACAACAGAACTTCTAAATCCATGAAGGCCATAGATCCTTTCCTTCACAACCCCTATGCATTTTTCTGCATAACTTAGGACATCTATTTGAAGCAGAAATTCACTGTTTTCTGGAGGTTGTCTGGAGAGATGACACCTCAAAACTATTTAAAATGGTGTACAAATGGGAGTGGAAAAACCAACAGGAAAGTAAGGTAACCATTATTGCTTACAATTAACCACAAATTCCACTTAAACACCCAAACTAGCTGGGCTCGGTGGGTCCGCCTCTAATCCCAGCACTTTGGGAGGCCGAGGCGAGTGTATTGCCTGAGTCCGCAGGTTCGAGACCAGCCCCAGCAACTTGGCAAGACCTCGTTTCTACAATAAATCAAAAATTAGCTGGGCCTGGTAGCAGGTCTCTAGTTCTAGCTACTTGGAAGGCTGAGGAGAAAGGATCAACAGTACCCAGCAGGCCGAAGCAGGGATGGCCATGAGTGTATCACTGCACTCCAGCCTGGACAACAGAGACTCCAACTCAAAAAAAAAAAAAAAGCCATCCAAACTATGACTGTGCACAATAACATACCCCCGTAAGCTTTAAAGCTACATAAACAAAGTTCAAGTGGACTAAAGTGAAAATAAAGCTATTCAAATCTAGATAAATATTATTTTTTATATTAAGTGATATAATTTGATGTACTATAGTTTAACACCAAAGTACTTCTTAAACAGTTTTATTATAATCTTATGCTAATTAAGTCATTCAATTAATTTGGGTTTCTTCCTTTGCCATCACCAATTACTCAGTATTTTATAAAAATATAAGTAACTTTCATGCATTTCCTATGTGAAAAATTACCTTTTCATCATGTCTTATACTAATAAATGCTGAACATTCTAGATCCATCTTGCATGTTTTGCTTTTTGATAATGCATGTTGTCTCGTCCTATGCAAAGAGGTGGTTGACTGGTTTATTTTCTTCATTTTGAGGTGAATATTGTCTCTTATTGATATGATTTTTAATTACTTACTCATAAATTTTTACCAAATTTGAAATGTTAAAGTGCTATAAAATGTTTAAGGTAAAACAAGTAAAGATGTTAGGGCCAGTGCAATGTTGTTTTAAATGGTCTCTACAAAAGCAGCTGCCAGCTTATAGGTGATAGCCATTTGACGTTTTATGTGTTATCATTGAATTAATGAAAACACACAAAAATACACAAGCAAGTAAACACAAAACAAGACAATCTGGAATGACTCTTTCAGGCATGGGGCTTGCTTGAAACATAAGGAAGCTATTGTAAATTTAGAGTGGTAGTCTCAAAATAATAGATTATCTTATCTTGAAAGACATCATTTTTGAAATAAATAAAAGTTTAGAATGCTAATGAGATAAAACTGAATTAAAATGAGACTAAACATGAATTAATCTAATAATTTGCAGTTGAAATGCCTATTAGTGACCTAACCAAGGTAACTCCATTGTATAGTAGTTCTTCCATCTTGTCTCCATGTAATGCCCTAACCGGTCCAGTAAACAGTATGCCACATCTTGTTGGCAGAACTCCAGGGACTTTCCAGTCACTGGCTGTGCCCTGGACATAAAGTAAACCAAAACTCCCTAATGGTCAAAAGTTCCCATTTTGGTTGCTAAGTTGCTAGTTTATGGTTGCTAAGTTGCTATGTATACTTGCGGTTTTTGCCTTTATAAACCCTTTGCTTGCTTCATTTGGGTTCAAGAGTTTATTTCTGGCATGAGCCTGCTCTCAATCGCTGGCAATAAGACTCAATATTTGACTCTCAGTGTGTTGGTGACTCCTTACTCATGGTGCAGTTGCAACACAATCAAGGGAAGCTATCCTCTACATTTTCAAGTTCTGTCCAGTAACATTCTATAAAACCCAAACATAAGACAGTTCTAAAATACTTTCAGTTTCAGGAGTTTTGTTGTTTCGTGGTTTTTGTTTTTTTTTTTTTTTGTAAAAGAGTACTTCACAGTATCAAATATAACCATATTCAAAAATCAGATTTTCCCTTCTGGTATTGCTGAAGTTGTTGAATGCCTCAGGTGACTTGACTCACATATATGCCCACATTTTCATTTCATATACTTTGACAATATTACAATGTCATAATTTAAAGACAAGTTTTGAAAAAAGAATGAAGAGGAAACTATGTTGAAAACTTTAAATGAGCTCTTTCTTAAATGAGCTTTAATTCGTTCATTTCCACGGAACCTAATGGAGTTCATATTTTCTGAACACTGAAGTTTGAAATTAGCATTTGACTAATTGAATTACTTCTGAAATGTAGAAAATATTTTATATTCTTTTTTCCCTTATAACCAAATTTTCATATAAGACCACATTAAACACCACAAACTGAAAGAATTGTTACATTTCTAAAATTTATTCAATTTGCAATATGACTGAAAATGTTAGTTGGGAGAAACAAATAAGTGTCTTTTAGAAGGGCATAATTCAATTCAAATTTCCAAAACACTAAGCATCTAGTAATGTCAAGGAATGTGAGAAACAAAAACACTAAGGTGAATAATACATACTTATAGAAAACTAAGTTTTCCAAAGTAAGTTATTTAAAATATTTTAGAATGAAAATGCTTATCTTACAAAGATAGCACTTTTATCTAATCAAGATTTAAAGTGATTCATTCATAATCTGTCCAGATCATCTCTTTGCTAGTTTATCACCTAACTTAGCCAAAATAAATAAACCCAGTTAAGGTGATTATTTAATTATAAATCCAAATATAGTCATCCTAAAAGTCAGACTTTTCCATTGTTTTTTCTGAAGACATTCAAATTCAACAGATCCAAGATGAACTTTTCATCCTTTTCTCAAATTAATTATTTCTCTAGTTTCTCTAGTTCAGTAAATGACATCATTATTTACCTTTTTGCCAAAGACAATGATTTATATCTGGTTCCTTTACCTCATCTGACTTCTCCCTTATCCAGTGCTTCACTAAGTCCTTTAAATAGCTTTAAGATTTATCCAACATTGTCCAAACTAGCATCATTTTTTACTATAATAGTCCTTTATCTATTGCATCAGCATCTACTTATACTCCTTCTTACATTATTTTTCACATATGAAAAATATCTAAATACATATTTAAAACACATATTTTAAAATACACATATCTGAACATTGCTCAAAACAACTTGTCCAAAACCCATGTAAGGCTTCCCATTGCTCTTATGACAAAGACTTTTTTTTTTTTTTTTGAGTTGGAGTCTCACTCTGTCGCCCAGACTGGAGTGCAGTGGCCGCT